>NC_136633.1:444015-456515 GCF_933228915.1 Telmatherina bonti
ACACACACACAGACACACACATAATTTCCACGCCACCTGTGTCCCAGCCCTGGTTCACACCGCCTGTCTCTGAGGGGATCCCAGACCGGGATATTCCTCATTCACCTCTGATTCCTGTTCCAGAAGTGGTCCCAGATAGGGATGCTCCTCATCCACTACTAGCTCCTGTCGCCAAGGGGGTCACTCCTCATCCATCGCTGCTTCTCCGCAGGTTACTCCTTCACCCTTGGATCCAAGTACGTCGACCCCATATCATTGCTGCTCCTGCCTCTTCATCACTGGGTTTGCAATTGTGTTGCCTTGGGGGCCTTTCTTCATTAGCCCATCTAGGGTGCCCTGCCTCACCGTCTCTCACCGGTGTGTCCCTGGGCCTTCTTCCTGAACCAAGTCTTCCATGGTCGCGGCCTCCGGGCTACCCCCCTGAGCCAAGCCTGCTGTCTCTGTGGCGTCCGAGCCATTCACCAGAGCCTGGTCACCTGCCTTCTCGGCCTCTGGGCTATCCTCCAGAGCCTATTCATATGCAATCTCAGCTTCCGGAAGAACTCTGTTTCCCACTGTGCTTCGGGAGCAGTTAGGCGGAAAAAATCACAATTTTCTACCTGGTAACATCAGTTTGATTGGACAACAACAGATGTCATTCATTCTGCGTCACAAACAATTCCTGCTTTGCCTGTGTCGATTGGTCGTATTTATGTAAACATGAACTCATTAGCGTTATTCTACCGTATCACACAATTAGAGAGGTCAGTCATAACAATCGGTCAATCATAGCCAAAGTTACGCGCATTAGGCACACGCCAACTGCATATGATTACATGGTAGTCAGTGTCATGGTGTCTGCTTTGTACACCTTATTTAAAAAACAGCATCCAGGATCCCTTCTGGATCTCCACTAAAGTTTCATCATTTGTTCCTTGTGACACCCCCAACATATCATGAATATTTAATCAAAATCCATCCATAACTTTTTGAGTAATGCTGCTAACAGACAAACAAACAAACTCTGGCAAAAACATATCCTCCTTGGTGGAGGTAAAAAAAAAACAAAAAAACATATATATACACGTTTTGATGTTGTTTATTATGTCAAGGTGACCAGCCGCCTAATGAGATCCTAATGAGTTGATATTAGGTACTAGCTTAAACAGAAAGATCCAGTAATGCAGATAAACTCCTAAAGGAGGGACGTGTAAATCCTGTTACATGCATATTTAGCTGAATAGCATAAAGACAAGATGTTACACTTTAATTTATAATGTTCTTTGTTTTTTATGCATATCTGTCCTATATGTTTGCCTTTTTCTTTCCATCTTTATAGCTCTCCGTCTTTTCTAAACCAAGGGTTGTAATAAATTAAATGAGAGGAAATTATTCTATTTCTGGAATTCTTTTTGAACAGCAGTTTAAGTGAGAACTGTAACAGCTTCATTCTTGCATGTATATGACCGGTTCTTAACCAATGAATGTGAATATCGCTGAATGCAGGTTTGACAGGGACATGGTGGTATTTAATGTCTCATAAAAAGCACTCAGTTCTCTATATGGGTCACAGGTGTCCAACACTTCCATCTTATTTCTTCATTCTCTGTGACTGAGAAATGATTTAAACAGCTATTCTCTAGTCTGTCAGCAGGGAGTCTGCTGCAAGCCGTTATCTTGGAACGTTCTTTTGCCCAACATACAAGTTATGTTACTGACAACTACAGCAATTTTTAACCTATATAGGCATTTTTAGCCAATCCTTGAGTCAGGAACATTTTACCAGGTAGAGTTAAGGTCCAATTTGACCTTGAATTCTTGTAGGGCTTCCAGTCCCCAGGGGACCTTTTTTTGTTTTAAATTTTTACTTATATTTCACTGACACTACTAACAAAATACAAAAAATCTAGTAAAATATGTCAATAATTGATACTATTTAAAAGGGTTACAACAATATGAAAAAGAAAGCCTTTTATAAAATGCTGATCTGATGTGAAAGTAAATCAGAGTTAAAGCACTAAATATTTCTAATGAAGACACATCAAAGTATCTTGAATCATTTTACAAAAGTAGGAGATTCAATAAAAAATTAGGTGGTGAGCTTAACCTCCTAATGCTTTAGCCAAAATTGAGCCCTTGCATGGCTGTAGAACCCAAAAGAGGGAGGAAACCTGGGAATTTTTCAACAGGATATCTGTCTAATATTATGCTGTTAAATCTGATTTTTATTAAGAACTGTAACTGTATTCCACACTATCCATTTAAAATAGATAGAATATGTCTAAAAAAATAACAAAAACACACTATATTTCGCTCTCACTCTATTTCGTTCTAATTTTTACTTCCTTTCCGAGACTTTTATTTTTGAAACAGCAGGAAGTAGCAACTATTTAGCAGTAGCTTAATTTCTTACGAAGTTTTCGAAGGGCAGTTGATGAGGAAATGAAACCGGAGTTGAAAGCTACCCAAGAACATCTCTGTAAGTATTAAGATTTTATCATTTAAGTTATGCATTGACAACATAGCATTGTTGTCTGTCTTTTGTGATTTCTTTGAGAATGTGCAGCTCAACTAGCTAGGTAGCTAGCTCGTGTCACAGATTTGGAATATATCCATTTGTTACTTTTAAATTTGGCAGTATTGTGTGGTTAAACATGAATTTCATTGTAGGTAGGGAAAATTCCATCCAAAATAATTGGGATTTATGATTTGGTTTATTATCTTAAGGCCTAAATCACACATGTAGGTAGCAGCAGGCATGGATTACTGGTATGACGATGTCCCCATCAGTGACCTTTTTCCAAAATCCGTGAAAGAACATGGGAATCATAATGTATGCTCATTATCAGTTAAGAATAGGCCAGCTACTGGCTTCAAGGTATACCACGGTATGAAAAAGTCAAGGTTTCAAAACCACTTCAACATACCGTTCCTGCAGTATTGTTGTTATTATTATTATTATTATTATTATTATTATTATTATTATTATATTAATAATATTATATTATTATTAATATCTGACATCTCGTTAAGGAGAAAGTAGAGGTCCCTCACGTGTGCAATTATAGCAGCCCGCCCCCCCTGCGTTTCTTGTCAAACAGACAAGTCTGCAGGCTGTGTGATTACTGGAGGCTTTCACGCTGCACTTTAGCCTAACAAGCCAGAATCTTGTCGCCTCAGTTGTCAAATCTTCTAAACATGTTGGCTATTTATTTGTATATGTTCACACCGTTGACGTTTTTTGTTTTTTCTTTAAATTTTGTTAGGCACTAGTCTACTGTCTTGGCATATCACAGAGCTTCCATTTTACAGCTAATTAGACCAGATTAATCCAGGTATGTCTAATCATTGTCATTGTTGTTACTGATGTTGAGCATACCTGGATTAATAAATTCGTCCAGTAATGTAAGACAGGAGACAAAGGAGCTTCCATAAGATGCACGGTTCATGTAGCATTTTCAGTGACAAGAAAAAAACTAGTCATGAAAGTTAGCTGTCCTGCTGTTTGTTGGAGAGGAAAGCAATTGATTAGAAACTCAAAGTTTTTTGTGATTTATGAACATTATTTTTTTATGTTTTGCAGTTAAAGATGGCACCACGTATCAGTCCAGTTAAGGATGCAATGCACCATGTTGTTTTGCAAATGGATAAAACATCAAAGCTGGAGGTGAAGTACATCAACGTGGTGAAAGGTAAGATGGCACATCATGTATCAAATTAAGATAATTGACGAAGTCAAAACTGTCCAGCACACAACGTGACCTGAACATTTTAGCAACTTATAAATAAAAACACATTGTTATGTTTTATAGGACGTGGTGTCTTTGCAAAAAGCTCAATTTACAAAGGAGAGTTTGTAGTCGAGTATCGAGGCGAAAGGATCACTGAAACTGAATCTGAAAGGAGGAGGAGAGTGTACCATCCTGCTTGTGCTGCCTTTATGTTTGCATTTAAGTGGCAAGGCAAAAAATGGTGGTAAGGGCTGAGATATTTCTGCACTTTTAAACATTATAACTGGCTTTTGGACAAGTTTTGTTTTGTAATTTCTGCTTTTCATCTGTTTTTGTCTTTTAAGTATCGATGCTTCAAGAGAAGATGGATCCCTTGGTAGACTCATAAATGATGACCACAAACAACCTAACTGCAGGATGAAAAAAATTACTGTGAATGGCAAACCACACCTTTGTTTGTTTGCCCTTAATGACATCAAAGAAGGTGAAGAAATAACCTATGATTATGGAGGTTCAGACTGCCCATGGAGAACACAGGTAAGTAGCTCAGTAATCTGTGCACAAAAGAGGAAAAGCTTTTTAGAATATGTCTAGAATTGTAATCAAAGTCAAAAGACAAACATTTTTCTTTTAAAAGTGTCACAAATATATTGTTGAATTACCTACAACAGATGCAGGACAGTGGGGCCCAGGTCTTGGGTTAAGTAACACTGCAGTAGGATTTGAAAACTTGGATACAGATAGTAATAGAAGCAAATGTAACAGTAAGACTAAGATGTTCTTGACTATGAGATGTGTTGACATGGTGTAGGTCTGACCAACATTTGATGGCCAGAGTCCTTAACTGCAGCAATCAGTTAAATGTTCTGTGTATGCAGTTGCTGAGCTACATCTGGGTAAAATTTAATGCAACGCCATGGTTTCTAAATGTGTTTATTAAGTGTCTTTTCTGGACACTCACGGGGTCCCCACAACACACATTAACAAGTGTAAACTAGTGTGTTAAGAGCTGGAGCAAAGTCAGTCCCCAGAAGGACATGTAACTGATGGTGTGTGTTGGGTCCCCATGACTCATGTCTGAGGGGTGTAAAACACCAAAACCAGTGGTAATACCTGAACAGTGTGGATGCTTTGGATTATTTCTGTGATGTGTATTTTAATGTACATTAGGACTTCAGCATGATAATTTGACTTCATGTTTTTACTGTGATCTTTTAAATATTAGGCTTGAAAGAAGCAATTTGTTGTCCATGTTTGTGTACCAACAACCCTTTCTCAAATGTTCCAGCCATCGACCAGTGGAAACATGGAACCAACAGAACTGAATTCCAGTCTTCCATCGCCTCGTTCAGGCTCTCAGCAGACCAACGATGGCCCTGAGGATGACAGCACTTCTGAACAGGTAATTGCATATAATATAGTCCCACACTCACAGTTTTTTTTTTTATTTTATTTTTTTTACATATACATTTTCTATTCAAATCTTTCTTATACATTCTGTTTCTCAGATACAGATTTAGCAACTAAGTCTGCATTTTGGACAGCTATGTTGTGGGTTTTAGATGTTGTTGAGTAGGACAGTGTCCCATAATTTGGTCCTCGGGGCCCACTGCCCTGTATGTTTTGGTTTCTACCAACTCCACTACACATGATGCAGATGAACTTCACTGCTTGCCAAGTTCTATTAAATTCAGATAATGAGCCATTGATTTGAGTCAGGTATGTTTAAAATAGGGTTACCTATAACACGTGCTAGGGCAGTAGGGCCCAGCTAGGATTTATTTCTGTGATGTGTATTTTAATCTATATTAGGACATCACCATTTCTTTTCCTGACCATTTGACTTGATTTAAAGTTTATACTGTACCCTTTCGTTTGGTTTGCCTACCACTGACACATTTTCTGTGATGTTTAAGTTGCAGAAATGTCATAAAATAGTCTTTTTTTCTTAGTTCTCAGAATATCCATAGTTGTTAGTTTTTGTTTTTTTTTTATTTCTGTATTTGCTGAAATAATGTTTTTTTCCCCCCAGAGTTTCACACAGCATGCTTATGAAAACGAAATACCCAGGTTGCGGCGTACTAAAAGTGTTGTTGTAAGTATTTTTTATTTAAGTCAATCGCTCAGAGAACAAATGTTAAAAAAATATAACATTTTTTTTACATTTTTTTGTGCTTTTTAGATGAAATATGTGGATCTTGAAGATTCTGGTGACCTTTTTGACTCTGCTTCAGGTAGTGGTGAAGAGTATGTTCCAGATTCCTCTGAAGAAAGTGATATTGGTAGTGAGGAATTGAATGTTCAACCCGGTGTTTCCCGTAAAGATTTGTATGTGCAATTTTCACCTTCACAAACTCTTATGGACTGTGACAGTACTTCTGATCATCACAACGTTCTCACACACGTTGATTCTCATGACGAAATAAGCTCTACGCAAGACATAGTTGTTGGTACAAACCAAAAAAAGGGAGGAAAAAGAGTTTATGACAAAAGGCAATATTGTTTGTACTGCCGCAAACCATATGCTAAGATGGCAAGACATCTACAACGTGCCCATGAAGATAAAATGGAGGTGGCTGAAGCACTCGGCTTTCCAAAGGGTTCCAAAGAGCGGAAAAAACATCTTGATTTTATCCGGAACAAAGGAAACTTTGCCCACAATGCTACTGTTATGAAGTCAGGAGGTGGAGTGTTAGTACCATTCAGGCGACCACAGGAAAAAATGAAGGCTGAAGACTTCATGCACTGTGCACATTGCCAAGCTCTTTTCAATAGAAAAGTGCTATGGCACCACATGCGCAATTGTGCACTTAGACCAGAATCAGCTCGCTTAAAACCGGGAAAAAATCGTGTTCAGTCCCTATGTACTTATGTTGGCCCTGTACCGTGTAACATTAGTAAACAATTGTGGAAAACAATCAGCGCAATGAATGCTGGTCCAATTACAGATATCATCAAGAATGACTCTGTGATTGTTGATTTGGGGCAACATCTGTTGAACAAGGGTGGCACTTCTCCAAGAAACCAACAGTGTGTTCGTGAGAAAATGCGGGAAATGGGAAGGCTGATGTACAATGCGAGGCAACACACAAGCTTGAAAAAGCTGGATGAACTCATAGATCCAAAGAACTACATGGAAACAGTGAAGGCAGTTCAGCTTACATGTGGTTTTGATAGTGAAACAAACAAGTTCAAGATTCCTTCACTTGCTAACAAACTTGGAAATTCACTTGTTAAAGTCAGCAAACTCCTGAAGGCACAGGGTTTGATTTTGAACAACTCAGACCTTGTGAAAAAAGCCACTGAGTTTCAAGATGTCCATCAAGAGAAATGGAATGAACTAATCTCTGCAACTGCCCTTAGAAACATCAAAGAGGCTAAATGGAACGTACCTACTCTCATGCCTTTTACTGAAGATGTTCAGAAACTGCATGCACATCTTAATAAGATTCAAGATGAATGTTGCAATTCTCTCTCTGAAAGCCCCTCCACAAAAGCTTGGACAGAGTTGACCAAGGCATCACTTGCCCAGATCATTCTGTTCAATCGTCGCAGAGAAGGAGAAGTTGCCAGAATGTCTTTGGAGGCATTTCTATCAAGAGATACTTCTCACCAACACCAAGACATTGACTGGGCACTCACGGAAGTTGAAAAAAAACTCTGCCAGCACTTCTCAAGGATTGTCACCAGAGGCAAACGAGGACGGCCAGTTCCGATTCTTCTAACTCCCAAAATGTTGTCTGCTTTAGAACTCCTTGTGAAACTGAGAGAAACCTGTGGAGTTCTAAAAGACAACTTGTATTTGTTTGCAAGACCAGAAGCCATGACACATTTCCGAGGTTCAGATTGCCTTCGTGACTTTGCAAAAACTTGTGGAGCCAAGTGTTCAAGGTCACTGACATCTACCAAACTACGCAAACATGCTGCAACACTTTCAACTGTCTTGAATATGACTGACACAGAAATGGACCAACTGGCAAATTTCCTGGGACATGATATTCGAATTCATAGAGAGTTCTACAGGCTTCCAGAGAAGACCCTACAACTTGCAAAGATTAGCAAAGTCTTGATGGCCCTAGAAAATGGAAGACTGGCAGAGTTTCATGGGAAGAACTTGGATGAAATTCAGATAGACCCAGAAGGTATGTCTGTCCTGTTCTCTGTGTATAATCTGCAATATTTCCTGATTTCCTTGCACAAAAATCAGTTAAAGGTGTCATCACCCGATGTTTTATATGCACAACCATCCAAAAATGTAGTTTTTGATAATAGTTTGGGGGGGATTAAAGAAGGCGCATTTTTACTTCTTTTCACCCTCAACCCCACCCCTTCTTTTGTTTTTTTCTTGCAAGGGTAAGTTCAGCAGGTAGACTTGTCTATATGCGCGTTCACAAACCAAAACAAACTTTACTCGGAATGGACCAAGTGAAGGATAATGTAACAGTGGGGCTGAAAGGGTAAGACTGTGTATCTCATAACTTTCATTCGGATAAACTCTTCACCGACATGGACAGGCCATCTGGTGTACCGTGCAGAATTTCCAATTGTGGAATGCACGTTTCTTTGGCAATTCTGATTTGAACAAAGAACCCACATGAGAAAACAGCCACTTTCACACTCTTTGAGTTTCCGGCACGTTTTAACTGATGTTCTATCCCAACAAACATACTGTAACATGACAAAGTGTGATTTCTGGGTAATGACACCGTTTTAAAAAATCACCACAATAAAATCTTACCTAATCAACTCATTGTCATATTTAATATGAGAATTATTGCACATCCATACTCTGTACCAAACAATGTAACCATACTTCAAGAAACCACAGTCTAACAAAACCCAAAGTTATTGTCCTTAAACATTAGGACAATTACATCAACTCCAGTCAGTTGCATCACATGCCTCGTCCTCCACGAACATGATTATTAAGTCTAGCATTTAATTAAACTGGTTTTTGTTATCTAAACAGAAAATATTCTCAACCTGCATGAAAAGGATGATGGCAATGAAGATGATGGCAGTGAAGATGACAACAACAATGCTGTTGAGGAAAACTCCTCTGCTATTGGTAAGAGTGTTAAAAAGTTAATATACTATCAGTACAGAAGTTGCCTTATGTTAACTTTTTGCCATTGTTAGTTTTCATCCACTTCATGTATAACCTGGTTGTAGCATACAGATCTTTGTAACTAAATGTAGCTTTTGGAAAGAGAAAGACTAATAGAATGTGGCAACACTGAGAATTGAAATATATTTTTTAAATTGAATTATGCTTTAAAAAGTCTTTAATTTGCGTTTTTTCTTGATTTCAACACAATGTCTGAATTGTTACATTTGCTTTTAATTTTACCATTAAAAACATGTTGCTTTAATTTTCATAGAACAATCGGCAGTGCAAACCCTTCCTCAAGATGGGAACAAGATGACACCACCACTGTCCAGGAAACGTAAAACACTACCCTCATCTTCATCAGATGATGATCGGGAGGAGCTCCTTTTACAAGTTGGCACCAAAAGGTCCTCCTCGAGAGGTAAACCAGTACTTTTAAGTTTTTTCTGCTTGTTGTTTCTACATAAAATAGTTTGATATTACAAATAAGCCCGTACAGAGCCACAGGGGGCTTATGTCCAGCAATCTCCAGGTAAGAGGAGAATTACATTCTGGGATAGGTCACCTGCATATTGCAGGACAACACAGAAACTGACAGGACAGACAGTCTGTTTTGCTGCAAAAGCACTACCGACTCTGCCACTGTGCAGACCAAAAATGATCATATGGAGGCAAAAATTATAGCATAAAGACTTTTTTTTTTTTAAACCACAATAAACCTTTAGCTATTAAGTTATACTTTACTGTTCAGCCAACATAAACTGTCTAATGAGAAAATACTAATGAATAGAAGTTATTTCTATCTTCACTTTTTTAATCAATTCTCAGTACCATGGTATATTTCAGGAGAATAGAAAAAACTAAAAAAGCATGTCATTATCTAACTCTGCCTGGGATGGATAGTGCTTGACAACAATTACCGGTAAGTTGCAGGTTAATGAGTTTTGTTTCTGAATATACACTACTCACAAAAAGTTAGGGATATTTGGCTTTCAGGTGAAATTTATGGAAAATGCAATATGTTGATGCTACAGTGATATAATATCATAAAAGTAAGACATTTAAGTAGAAGGATGCACTACTGATTTCCTCATCTCAAAAAATTCATTCAACACAAAAGGTAACAACAATGGTAGTTACACCACAACAAAAAATGTGAACGTCTCAATATCTGGTCATGTGCCCTTGAGCATCAATTACAGCTTGACAACGACGTCTCATGCTGTTCACAAGGCAACTTATTGCCTGCTGAGGCATGGCATCCCACTCTTCTTGAAGGGCAGCCCTCAGGTCATTGAGGTTCTGGGGTGCAGGGTCTCGAGCCTCTACACGACGGCTCAGCTGATCCCACAGGTTTTCAATGGGATTCAGGTGTGGAGAGAGTGCAGGCCGTTCCATTTGAGGTACACCAGTCTCCAACAGCCGTTCCCTGATGATGCGGCCTCGATGAGCAGGAGCATTGTCGTCCATGAAGATGAAATTAGGCCTGTGCTGTTCATGTAGGGGCACAATCACTGGATTAATGATGTTATTCAGGTAGTATGGGCTTGTCACTGTACCATTCACAAAGTGTAGGGCAGTTCTGTACCAAGTGGACACCCCTGCCCACACTGTAACACCGCCACCACCAAAAGCTGGCCTGGTGACAACAGTGGCTGATGCATAGCGCTCTCCCTGACGTCTCCAACATCGTTGCCGGCCATCATTTCTGCTCAGTGTGAATCGACTTTCATCAGAGAACAGCACTGAGGCCCACTGGTTCCTCGTCCAGCGTAAATGCTCCCTGGCCCATGCAAGACGATGATGCCTGTGCCTGGTGGTGTGGTCAGGTACCCGTGCAGGTCGTCTAGCACGCAGACCACGCTGATGGAAACGGTTTGGAATGGTCTGACGTGACACTTGGGCGCCTCTCACCTCTCTTAAACGTGTCTGGAGTTGAGTGGCATTCATCATCCGGTTTCTCAGGGCAGTGTTCACAATGTAGCGGTCATCAGCACGGGATGTGGCCAAAGGACGTCCACTTCTAGGCCTTTCTGTGACTCTTCCAGTCTCTCCATATCTCTGTTGCAACCTGCTGATGACACTCTGTGACACTCCAAGCTCAGTGGCCACTTCTGTCTGAGAACGTCCTGTTTGAAGCATGGCAATGGCAAGGGACTGTTGTTCCATTGTTAGGTGTCGTCTTGGTCTCATGATGTCAAAATGTGAACAGCATGATGAGGACAACTGTTTAAACACCAGCTCTAATTATACCAGGACATTTATTGGTCAATTCAAGGATCACGCACCTGCCGTGATTTTTGCCGTTAAGCTCCTTGTTAGAGAACAGCAACTTGTGCAAAATTGATTGAAACATTTAACAGTTGGACATGTGCATTTAAAAGCTTAGAGAAGATCACATTAAGTTCACCTGTACAGGTTTGAATGCATTTTAGGCTTGTTGTGAAATTTCACCCAAAAGCTGAATGTCCCTAACTTTTTGTGAATAGTGTACACTGCAGAAACACGTGTTTCTGCAGTTTTTTTTTTTTTTTTTTTAAACTATTTTAAAAGCTGTTTCAACAAACAAATCTAAAATACACATGATGTTGGCTTGATATTGGTCAGTTAAATAACTAAAATTGCTGTCACATTTGAAACATTGTTATGGAAATGTTGGGTATGGGTAATTTGGTTATGTGCCAATCTATATTTAAAAAATATATGTGAATAGTATAGATTAAAAAGTCATTTTTGGTTTGAAATAAATTTCTATGTCAATTAGAAAAACTTGTATTTTGCAATGCTCTTTAATATCACAAAATTCAATAATGTAGTTATTGTTGAGAAATTTGTTCTTTTGGATTTTTAGTTTGCTTATCTGATCATTCTCAAGGAAAAGCACCAGTGAAGAGAACTCCCTGGACCCTAGAAGAGGTGCAAGCCGTGGAAAAACACCTGAATACATCAAATCTTTCACTGTACCAGGGAAGTATGATTGTGAAAAGTGTTTAAAGGCTGAACCAGCTGCTTTGAAAAACAGAACATGGATGAATGTTAAATTCTACATTCACAACCGCATAACAACACAGAAAAAGAAGCTGCAACGCTGTTAATTTAGAGATAAGGACATTTTCAAGTATCTTTAGGCATGTTATGTTTAATTATGCTTTTTATATTTGTTTAAAATGACTGTTCAGTACCATTTTAAAAAAGAAACTTAAACATTGAAGCCTTTTCAGAAATACAGAAACAGTTTCTTTTAAACATCTTTAAATGCCAGCAAAATGACTGAAGGTTAAAGTCAGCTGTAACGTTTTGTTTAAGATTGTGTTTATGACAAAATATTTTAAAGAGATTTAAAAAAAAAAAAAAAAAAAAAAAAAACCTGCTTCAATGTTAATTTAGAGGAACCTCTTCTTGAAAATATTTTGTTAAAAGACTGGAAGCACTTGAAGTGCAGTTTTCTTCTGTTCAATGTTTTTATACATTTAAGAAATGTGGAAAACTATAATTTTCCCTTTTTTTGGGGGTGTTGAAATGATAAGCTTATTTCTTTAATTGGAAATATGTTACTATTTCCATATCAATAAAAGTTGTTCTGCAATGTTTGTATTACCTAGAATCTTTTTTTTTCATATTAGCGAAAGTTATTGATGGTTTGGTTTGAAACTAATATGACTCAGTAAATATATCAAGAA
>NC_136633.1:459015-616515 GCF_933228915.1 Telmatherina bonti
GGTGTGTGTGTGGTGTGTGTGTGTGTGTGTGTGTGGTGTGTGTGTGGGGTGTGTGTAGGGTGTGTGTAGGGTGTGTGTGTGTGTGTGGTGTGTGTGTAGGGTATGTGTGTGGTGTGTGTGTGTGGTGTGTGGTGTGTGTGTGTGTGGTATGTGTGTAGGGTGTGTGTGTAGGGTGTGTGTTGTGTGTGTAGGGTGTGTGTGTGGTGTGTGTGTGTGTGTGTGTGTGTGTGTGTGGTGTGTGTGTGGTGTGTGTGTGGTGTGTGTGGTGTGGTGTGTGTAGGGTGTGTGTGTGGTGTGTGTGTGTGTGTAGGGTGTGTGTAATGTGTGTGTGTGTGGTGTGTGTGTGTGTGTGTAGGGTGTGTGTGGTGTGTGTGTGTGTAGGGTGTGTATGTGGTGTGTGTAGGGTGTGTGTAGGGTGTGTGTGTGTGGTGTGTGTAGGGTGTGTGTGTGGTGTGTGTAGGGTGTGTGTAGGGTGTGTGTGTAGGGTGTGTGTAGGGTGTGTGTGTGTGGTGTGTGTATGGTGTGTGTGTGTGTGTGTGGTGTGTGGTGTGTGTGTGTGTGGTGTGTGTGGTGTGTGTGTAGGGTGTGTGTGTGTGGTGTGTGTGTGTGTGTGTGTGTGTGTGTAGGGTGTGTGTGGTGTGTGTGTAGGGTGTGTGTGTGGTGTGTGTAGGGTGTGTGGTGTGTGTGTAGGGTGTGTGTAGGGTGTGTGTGGTGTGTGTAGGGTGTGTGTGTGTGGTGTATGTGTGTGTGTGTGGTGTGTGGTGTTTGTGTGTAGGGTGTGTGTAGGGTGTGTGGTGTGTGTGTAGGGTGTGTGTAGGGTGTGTGTGGTGTGTGTGTGGTGTGTGTGTAGGGTGTGTGTGGTGTGTGTGTGGTGTGTGTGTGTATGTGTGTAGGGTGTGTGTGGTGTGTGGGTAGGGTGTGTGTGTGTGTGTGTGTGTAGGGTGTGTGGTGTGTGTGTGTGTGGTGTGTGTGTGTGTGTGGTGTGTGTGTGGTGTGTGTAGGGTGTGTGTGTGTGTGTGTGTGTGTGGTGTGTAGGGTGTGTGTGTGTGTGTGTGTGTGGTGTGTAGGGTGTGTGTGTGATGTGTGTGTAGGGTGTGTGTGGTGTGTGTGTGTGTGTGTGTAGGGTGTGTGTGTGGTGTGTGTGTGTGTGTGTGTGTATGGTGTGTCTGTGTGGTGTGTGTGGTGTGTGTGTGGTGTGTGTGTGTGTGTGTGTAGGGTGTGTCTGTGTGGTGTGTGTGGTGTGTGTGTGTGGTGTGTGTGTAAGGTGTGTGTAGGGTGTGTGTGTGTGGGGGGGGGTGTGTGTAGGGTGTGTGTGTGTGGGGTGTGTGTGTAGGGTGTGTGTAGGGTGTGTGTGTGTGTGTGTGGTGTGTGTGGTGTGTGGGTGTGGGGGGGGGGTGTGGTGTGTGTGTGTGTGTAGGGTGTGTGTGGTGTGTGTGTGTGTGTGTGTGGTGTGTGTGTGTGTGTGTGTGTGGTGTGTGCGTGTAGGGTGTGTGTAGGGTGTGTGTCTGGTGTGTGTGTGTGGTGTGTGTGTAGGGTGTGTGTAGGGTGTGTGTGTGTGGTGTGTGTGTAGGGTGTGTGTAGGGTGTGTGTGTGGTGTGTGTGTGTGTGTGTGTGGGGGGGGGTGTGTGTGTGGTGTGTGTGGTGTGTGTGTGGGGTGTGTGTGTGTGGTGTGTGTGTGTGGTTTGTGCGGTGTGTGTGTAGGGTGTGTGTAGGGTGTGTGGTGTGTGTGTGGTGTGTGTGTAGGGTGTGTGTGTAGGGTGTGTGTGTGGTGTGTGTGTAGGGTGTGTGTGTGGTGTGTGTGTAGGGTGTGTGTGTGTGTGTGTGGTGTGTGTGTGTGGTTTGTGCGGTGTGTGTGTAGGGTGTGTGTAGGGTGTGTGGTGTCTGTGTGGTGTGTGTGTAGGGTGTGTGTGTAGGGTGTGTGTGTAGGGTGTGTGTGTGTGTGTGTGGTGTGTGTGTAGGGTGTGTGTGTGGTGTGTGTGTAGGGTGTGTGTGTGTGTGTGTGGTGTGTGTGTGTGTGATGAGATGTAAATGATGGCGGACCGGGTGCGTGGGTCTCCATGGTGATAAGTTGGGAATGTGACAAAGTCCCTCCAACAGATGGCCGTTGCCGGGAGACAGATGCCATGGGAACAGATCATTAATATGCTGCATGAGTTGATGACACTGAAGGCGTCGCTGATGATTGGTCTGCAAAGCTTTTCATGTCTTTTTTCTACGGAGGGAACTTCATACATGACAAACATGATGGTTGGCATCATCCTGCTTCCCGTTACGTCTCCGTTTGGTTATCACGCTGTCAGTTTTAGCAGTTTGGAGAATCCGGACCGGCAGGTGTCTAAAATATCTTTCTGACATTTCTGCAGTGTGCATTCAGGGTTCTACATCTGCTGGTTACAGTTCACCAGATTATTTAATAATTATCACATTTATACTGTTAAGGAATAGTGGAGGAAAGAGCCTCCAAGAAGTCCGGCACACAGATGCTTCTCAGCCCCGTTCCGTTAATATGGTCGCTGGTTGGGGCGGTGATGGACTGGCAGAAGACTGGGAGGCAGGCTGGATACTGGGAGGCAGGCTGGATACTGGGAGGCAGGCTGGATACTGGGAGGCAGGCTGGATACTGGGAGGCAGGAGGCAGGCTGGACACTGGGAGGCAGGCTGGACACTGGGAGGCAGGCTGGATACTGGGAGGCAGGCTGGACACTGGGAGGCAGGCTGGATACTGGGAGGCAGGCTGGACACTGGGAGGCAGGCTGGATACTGGGAGGCAGGCTGGACACTGGGAGGCAGGCTGGACACTGGGAGGCAGGCTGGATACTGGGAGGCAGGCTGGATACTGGGAGGCAGGAGGCAGGCTGGACACTGGGAGGCAGGCTGGATACTGGGAGGCAGGCTGGATACTGGGAGGCAGGCTGGATACTGGGAGGCAGGCTGGACACTGGGAGGCAGGCTGGATACTGGGAGGCAGGCTGGACACTGGGAGGCAGGCTGGATACTGGGAGGCAGGCTGGATACTGGGAGGCAGGCTGGACACTGGGAGGCAGGCTGGATACTGGGAGGCAGGCTGGATACTGGGAGGCAGGCTGGACACTGGGAGGCAGGCTGGATACTGGGAGGCAGGCTGGACACTGGGAGGCAGGCTGGATACTGGGAGGCAGGCTGGATACTGGGAGGCAGGCTGGACACTGGGAGGCAGGCTGGATACTGGGAGGCAGGCTGGACACTGGGAGGCAGGCTGGATACTGGGAGGCAGGCTGGATACTGGGAGGCAGGCTGGATACTGGGAGGCAGGCTGGACACTGGGAGGCAGGCTGGACACTGGGAGGCAGGCTGGACACTGGGAGGCAGGCTGGACACTGGGAGGCAGGCTGGATACTGGGAGGCAGGCTGGACACTGGGAGGCAGGCTGGATACTGGGAGGCAGGCTGGACACTGGGAGGCAGGCTGGATACTGGGAGGCAGGCTGGACACTGGGAGGCAGGCTGGATACTGGGAGGCAGGCTGGACACTGGGAGGCAGGCTGGACACTGGGAGGCAGGCTGGATACTGGGAGGCAGGCTGGACACTGGGAGGCAGGCTGGATACTGGGAGGCAGGCTGGACACTGGGAGGCAGGCTGGATACTGGGAGGCAGGCTGGATACTGGGAGGCAGGAGGCAGGCTGGATACTGGGAGGCAGGCTGGATACTGGGAGGCAGGCTGGATACTGGGAGGCAGGAGGCAGGCTGGATACTGGGAGGCAGGCTGGATACTGGGAGGCAGGCTGGACACTGGGAGGCAGGCTGGATACTGGGAGGCAGGCTGGATACTGGGAGGCAGGAGGCAGGCTGGATACTGGGAGGCAGGCTGGATACTGGGAGGCAGGAGGCAGGCTGGATACTGGGAGGCAGGCTGGATACTGGGAGGCAGGAGGCAGGCTGGATACTGGGAGGCAGGCTGGACACTGGGAGGCAGGCTGGACACTGGGAGGCAGGCTGGATACTGGGAGGCAGGCTGGACACTGGGAGGCAGGCTGGATACTGGGAGGCAGGCTGGACACTGGGAGGCAGGCTGGACACTGGGAGGCAGGCTGGATACTGGGAGGCAGGCTGGATACTGGGAGGCAGGCTGGATACTGGGAGGCAGGCTGGACACTGGGAGGCAGGCTGGATACTGGGAGGCAGGCTGGACACTGGGAGGCAGGCTGGACACTGGGAGGCAGGCTGGACACTGGGAGGCAGGCTGGATACTGGGAGGCAGGCTGGATACTGGGAGGCAGGCTGGACACTGGGAGGCAGGCTGGATACTGGGAGGCAGGCTGGACACTGGGAGGCAGGCTGGACACTGGGAGGCAGGCTGGATACTGGGAGGCAGGCTGGATACTGGGAGGCAGGCTGGATACTGGGAGGCAGGATGGACACTGGGAGGCAGGCTGGATACTGGGAGGCAGGCTGGATACTGGGAGGCAGGCTGGATACTGGGAGGCAGGCTGGACACTGGGAGGCAGGCTGGACACTGGGAGGCAGGCTGGACACTGGGAGGCAGGCTGGATACTGGGAGGCAGGCTGGATACTGGGAGGCAGGCTGGACACTGGGAGGCAGGCTGGACACTGGGAGGCAGGCTGGATACTGGGAGGCAGGCTGGATACTGGGAGGCAGGCTGGACACTGGGAGGCAGGCTGGACACTGGGAGGCAGGCTGGATACTGGGAGGCAGGCTGGATACTGGGAGGCAGGCTGGACACTGGGAGGCAGGCTGGACACTGGGAGGCAGGCTGGATACTGGGAGGCAGGCTGGACACTGGGAGGCAGGCTGGATACTGGGAGGCAGGAGGCAGGCTGGATACTGGGAGGCAGGCTGGACACTGGGAGGCAGGCTGGACACTGGGAGGCAGGCTGGATACTGGGAGGCAGGAGGCAGGCTGGATACTGGGAGGCAGGCTGGACACTGGGAGGCAGGCTGGATACTGGGAGGCAGGAGGCAGGCTGGATACTGGGAGGCAGGCTGGACACTGGGAGGCAGGCTGGACACTGGGAGGCAGGAGGCAGGCTGGATACTGGGAGGCAGGCTGGACACTGGGAGGCAGGCTGGACACTGGGAGGCAGGCTGGATACTGGGAGGCAGGCTGGATACTGGGAGGCAGGCTGGATACTGGGAGGCAGGCTGGACACTGGGAGGCAGGCTGGATACTGGGAGGCAGGCTGGATACTGGGAGGCAGGCTGGACACTGGGAGGCAGGCTGGACACTGGGAGGCAGGCTGGATACTGGGAGGCAGGCTGGATACTGGGAGGCAGGCTGGACACTGGGAGGCAGGCTGGATACTGGGAGGCAGGCTGGACACTGGGAGGCAGGCTGGACACTGGGAGGCAGGCTGGATACTGGGAGGCAGGCTGGACACTGGGAGGCAGGCTGGATACTGGGAGGCAGGCTGGACACTGGGAGGCAGGCTGGACACTGGGAGGCAGGCTGGATACTGGGAGGCAGGCTGGACACTGGGAGGCAGGCTGGACACTGGGAGGCAGGCTGGACACTGGGAGGCAGGCTGGATACTGGGAGGCAGGCTGGACACTGGGAGGCAGGCTGGATACTGGGAGGCAGGCTGGACACTGGGAGGCAGGCTGGATACTGGGAGGCAGGCTGGACACTGGGAGGCAGGCTGGACACTGGGAGGCAGGCTGGACACTGGGAGGCAGGCTGGATACTGGGAGGCAGGCTGGACACTGGGAGGCAGGCTGGATACTGGGAGGCAGGCTGGATACTGGGAGGCAGGCTGGACACTGGGAGGCAGGCTGGATACTGGGAGGCAGGCTGGACACTGGGAGGCAGGCTGGACACTGGGAGGCAGGCTGGATACTGGGAGGCAGGCTGGACACTGGGAGGCAGGCTGGACACTGGGAGGCAGGCTGGATACTGGGAGGCAGGCTGGACACTGGGAGGCAGGCTGGACACTGGGAGGCAGGCTGGACACTGGGAGGCAGGCTGGATACTGGGAGGCAGGCTGGATACTGGGAGGCAGGCTGGACACTGGGAGGCAGGCTGGATACTGGGAGGCAGGCTGGACACTGGGAGGCAGGCTGGATACTGGGAGGCAGGCTGGATACTGGGAGGCAGGCTGGATACTGGGAGGCAGGCTGGATACTGGGAGGCAGGCTGGACACTGGGAGGCAGGCTGGATACTGGGAGGCAGGCTGGACACTGGGAGGCAGGCTGGACACTGGGAGGCAGGCTGGATACTGGGAGGCAGGCTGGACACTGGGAGGCAGGCTGGACACTGGGAGGCAGGCTGGATACTGGGAGGCAGGCTGGACACTGGGAGGCAGGCTGGATACTGGGAGGCAGGCTGGACACTGGGAGGCAGGCTGGATACTGGGAGGCAGGCTGGATACTGGGAGGCAGGCTGGACACTGGGAGGCAGGCTGGATACTGGGAGGCAGGCTGGATACTGGGAGGCAGGCTGGATACTGGGAGGCAGGCTGGACACTGGGAGGCAGGCTGGATACTGGGAGGCAGGCTGGACACTGGGAGGCAGGCTGGATACTGGGAGGCAGGCTGGACACTGGGAGGCAGGCTGGATACTGGGAGGCAGGCTGGATACTGGGAGGCAGGCTGGACACTGGGAGGCAGGCTGGATACTGGGAGGCAGGCTGGATACTGGGAGGCAGGCTGGATACTGGGAGGCAGGCTGGATACTGGGAGGCAGGCTGGATACTGGGAGGCAGGCTGGATACTGGGAGGCAGGCTGGATACTGGGAGGCAGGCTGGATACTGGGAGGCAGGCTGGACACTGGGAGGCAGGCTGGATACTGGGAGGCAGGCTGGATACTGGGAGGCAGGCTGGACACTGGGAGGCAGGCTGGATACTGGGAGGCAGGCTGGATACTGGGAGGCAGGCTGGACACTGGGAGGCAGGCTGGATACTGGGAGGCAGGCTGGACACTGGGAGGCAGGCTGGATACTGGGAGGCAGGCTGGACACTGGGAGGCAGGCTGGATACTGGGAGGCAGGCTGGATACTGGGAGGCAGGCTGGATACTGGGAGGCAGGCTGGATACTGGGAGGCAGGCTGGATACTGGGAGGCAGGCTGGATACTGGGAGGCAGGCTGGACACTGGGAGGCAGGCTGGATACTGGGAGGCAGGCTGGATACTGGGAGGCAGGCTGGACACTGGGAGGCAGGCTGGATACTGGGAGGCAGGCTGGACACTGGGAGGCAGGCTGGACACTGGGAGGCAGGCTGGACACTGGGAGGCAGGCTGGATACTGGGAGGCAGGAGGCAGGCTGGATACTGGGAGGCAGGCTGGACACTGGGAGGCAGGCTGGACACTGGGAGGCAGGCTGGATACTGGGAGGCAGGAGGCAGGCTGGATACTGGGAGGCAGGCTGGATACTGGGAGGCAGGCTGGACACTGGGAGGCAGGCTGGATACTGGGAGGCAGGCTGGACACTGGGAGGCAGGCTGGATACTGGGAGGCAGGCTGGACACTGGGAGGCAGGCTGGATACTGGGAGGCAGGCTGGATACTGGGAGGCAGGCTGGACACTGGGAGGCAGGCTGGACACTGGGAGGCAGGCTGGATACTGGGAGGCAGGCTGGACACTGGGAGGCAGGCTGGACACTGGGAGGCAGGCTGGATACTGGGAGGCAGGCTGGATACTGGGAGGCAGGCTGGACACTGGGAGGCAGGCTGGACACTGGGAGGCAGGCTGGATACTGGGAGGCAGGCTGGATACTGGGAGGCAGGCTGGATACTGGGAGGCAGGCTGGATACTGGGAGGCAGGCTGGATACTGGGAGGCAGGCTGGACACTGGGAGGCAGGCTGGACACTGGGAGGCAGGCTGGATACTGGGAGGCAGGCTGGATACTGGGAGGCAGGCTGGACACTGGGAGGCAGGCTGGACACTGGGAGGCAGGCTGGATACTGGGAGGCAGGCTGGATACTGGGAGGCAGGCTGGACACTGGGAGGCAGGCTGGATACTGGGAGGCAGGCTGGATACTGGGAGGCAGGCTGGACACTG
This sequence comes from Telmatherina bonti, assembly GCF_933228915.1. Classification (NCBI taxonomy): domain Eukaryota; kingdom Metazoa; phylum Chordata; class Actinopteri; order Atheriniformes; family Telmatherinidae; genus Telmatherina; species Telmatherina bonti. Next base: position 467,012 of record NC_136633.1, read on the forward strand.
GGAGGCAGGCTGGATACTGGGAGGCAGGCTGGATACTGGGAGGCAGGCTGGACACTGGGAGGCAGGCTGGACACTGGGAGGCAGGCTGGATACTGGGAGGCAGGCTGGATACTGGGAGGCAGGCTGGATACTGGGAGGCAGGAGGCAGGCTGGATACTGGGAGGCAGGCTGGACACTGGGAGGCAGGCTGGACACTGGGAGGCAGGCTGGATACTGGGAGGCAGGAGGCAGGCTGGATACTGGGAGGCAGGCTGGACACTGGGAGGCAGGCTGGATACTGGGAGGCAGGCTGGACACTGGGAGGCAGGCTGGATACTGGGAGGCAGGCTGGATACTGGGAGGCAGGCTGGATACTGGGAGGCAGGCTGGATACTGGGAGGCAGGAGGCAGGCTGGACACTGGGAGGCAGGCTGGACACTGGGAGGCAGGCTGGATACTGGGAGGCAGGCTGGATACTGGGAGGCAGGCTGGACACTGGGAGGCAGGCTGGACACTGGGAGGCAGGCTGGATACTGGGAGGCAGGCTGGATACTGGGAGGCAGGAGGCAGGCTGGATACTGGGAGGCAGGAGGCAGGCTGGACACTGGGAGGCAGGCTGGACACTGGGAGGCAGGCTGGATACTGGGAGGCAGGCTGGATACTGGGAGGCAGGCTGGATACTGGGAGGCAGGCTGGACACTGGGAGGCAGGCTGGACACTGGGAGGCAGGCTGGATACTGGGAGGCAGGCTGGATACTGGGAGGCAGGAGGCAGGCTGGATACTGGGAGGCAGGCTGGACACTGGGAGGCAGGCTGGACACTGGGAGGCAGGCTGGACACTGGGAGGCAGGCTGGATACTGGGAGGCAGGAGGCAGGCTGGATACTGGGAGGCAGGCTGGACACTGGGAGGCAGGCTGGACACTGGGAGGCAGGCTGGATACTGGGAGGCAGGCTGGATACTGGGAGGCAGGCTGGACACTGGGAGGCAGGCTGGATACTGGGAGGCAGGCTGGATACTGGGAGGCAGGCTGGATACTGGGAGGCAGGCTGGATACTGGGAGGCAGGAGGCAGGCTGGATACTGGGAGGCAGGCTGGACACTGGGAGGCAGGCTGGACACTGGGAGGCAGGCTGGATACTCGGAGGCAGGCTGGATACTGGGAGGCAGGCTGGATACTGGGAGGCAGGCTGGATACTGGGAGGCAGGCTGGATACTGGGAGGCAGGCTGGATACTGGGAGGCAGGAGGCAGGCTGGATACTGGGAGGCAGGCTGGATACTGGGAGGCAGGCTGGATACTGGGAGGCAGGCTGGATACTGGGAGGCAGGCTGGATACTGGGAGGCAGGCTGGATACTGGGAGGCAGGCTGGATACTGGGAGGCAGGCTGGATACTGGGAGGCAGGCTGGATACTGGGAGGCAGGCTGGACACTGGGAGGCAGGCTGGACACTGGGAGGCAGGCTGGATACTGGGAGGCAGGCTGGATACTGGGAGGCAGGCTGGATACTGGGAGGCAGGCTGGATACTGGGAGGCAGGCTGGATACTGGGAGGCAGGCTGGATACTGGGAGGCAGGAGGCAGGCTGGACACTGGGAGGCAGGCTGGATACTGGGAGGCAGGCTGGATACTGGGAGGCAGGCTGGACACTGGGAGGCAGGCTGGACACTGGGAGGCAGGCTGGATACTGGGAGGCAGGCTGGATACTGGGAGGCAGGCTGGATACTGGGAGGCAGGCTGGATACTGGGAGGCAGGCTGGATACTGGGAGGCAGGAGGCAGGCTGGACACTGGGAGGCAGGCTGGATACTGGGAGGCAGGCTGGATACTGGGAGGCAGGCTGGACACTGGGAGGCAGGCTGGATACTGGGAGGCAGGCTGGATACTGGGAGGCAGGCTGGATACTGGGAGGCAGGCTGGATACTGGGAGGCAGGCTGGACACTGGGAGGCAGGCTGGATACTGGGAGGCAGGCTGGACACTGGGAGGCAGGCTGGACACTGGGAGGCAGGCTGGATACTGGGAGGCAGGCTGGACACTGGGAGGCAGGCTGGACACTGGGAGGCAGGCTGGATACTGGGAGGCAGGCTGGACACTGGGAGGCAGGCTGGACACTGGGAGGCAGGCTGGATACTGGGAGGCAGGCTGGACACTGGGAGGCAGGCTGGACACTGGGAGGCAGGCTGGATACTGGGAGGCAGGCTGGATACTGGGAGGCAGGCTGGACACTGGGAGGCAGGCTGGACACTGGGAGGCAGGCTGGATACTGGGAGGCAGGCTGGACACTGGGAGGCAGGCTGGACACTGGGAGGCAGGCTGGATACTGGGAGGCAGGCTGGATACTGGGAGGCAGGCTGGATACTGGGAGGCAGGCTGGACACTGGGAGGCAGGCTGGATACTGGGAGGCAGGCTGGACACTGGGAGGCAGGCTGGACACTGGGAGGCAGGCTGGATACTGGGAGGCAGGCTGGACACTGGGAGGCAGGCTGGATACTGGGAGGCAGGCTGGATACTGGGAGGCAGGCTGGACACTGGGAGGCAGGCTGGATACTGGGAGGCAGGCTGGACACTGGGAGGCAGGCTGGACACTGGGAGGCAGGCTGGATACTGGGAGGCAGGCTGGACACTGGGAGGCAGGCTGGACACTGGGAGGCAGGCTGGATACTGGGAGGCAGGCTGGACACTGGGAGGCAGGCTGGATACTGGGAGGCAGGCTGGATACTGGGAGGCAGGCTGGACACTGGGAGGCAGGCTGGATACTGGGAGGCAGGCTGGATACTGGGAGGCAGGCTGGATACTGGGAGGCAGGCTGGACACTGGGAGGCAGGCTGGACACTGGGAGGCAGGCTGGATACTGGGAGGCAGGCTGGATACTGGGAGGCAGGCTGGATACTGGGAGGCAGGAGGCAGGCTGGACACTGGGAGGCAGGCTGGACACTGGGAGGCAGGCTGGACACTGGGAGGCAGGCTGGACACTGGGAGGCAGGCTGGACACTGGGAGGCAGGCTGGACACTGGGAGGCAGGCTGGACACTGGGAGGCAGGCTGGACACTGGGAGGCAGGCTGGACACTGGGAGGCAGGCTGGATACTGGGAGGCAGGCTGGATACTGGGAGGCAGGCTGGACACTGGGAGGCAGGCTGGACACTGGGAGGCAGGCTGGACACTGGGAGGCAGGCTGGATACTGGGAGGCAGGCTGGATACTGGGAGGCAGGCTGGACACTGGGAGGCAGGCTGGACACTGGGAGGCAGGCTGGATACTGGGAGGCAGGCTGGATACTGGGAGGCAGGCTGGACACTGGGAGGCAGGCTGGATACTGGGAGGCAGGCTGGATACTGGGAGGCAGGCTGGATACTGGGAGGCAGGCTGGATACTGGGAGGCAGGCTGGACACTGGGAGGCAGGCTGGATACTGGGAGGCAGGCTGGACACTGGGAGGCAGGCTGGATACTGGGAGGCAGGCTGGATACTGGGAGGCAGGCTGGACACTGGGAGGCAGGCTGGATACTGGGAGGCAGGCTGGATACTGGGAGGCAGGCTGGATACTGGGAGGCAGGCTGGACACTGGGAGGCAGGCTGGATACTGGGAGGCAGGCTGGATACTGGGAGGCAGGCTGGACACTGGGAGGCAGGCTGGATACTGGGAGGCAGGCTGGATACTGGGAGGCAGGCTGGACACTGGGAGGCAGGCTGGATACTGGGAGGCAGGCTGGATACTGGGAGGCAGGCTGGACACTGGGAGGCAGGCTGGACACTGGGAGGCAGGCTGGATACTGGGAGGCAGGCCTGACACTGGGAGGCAGGCTGGACACTGGGAGGCAGGCTGGATACTGGGAGGCAGGCTGGATACTGGGAGGCAGGCTGGATACTGGGAGGCAGGCTGGACACTGGGAGGCAGGCTGGACACTGGGAGGCAGGCTGGACACTGGGAGGCAGGCTGGACACTGGGAGGCAGGCCTGACACTGGGAGGCAGGCTGGACACTGGGAGGCAGGCTGGACACTGGGAGGCAGGCTGGACACTGGGAGGCAGGCTGGACACTGGGAGGCAGGCTGGATACTGGGAGGCAGGCTGGACACTGGGAGGCAGGCTGGATACTGGGAGGCAGGCTGGATACTGGGAGGCAGGCTGGATACTGGGAGGCAGGCTGGACACTGGGAGGCAGGCTGGATACTGGGAGGCAGGCTGGATACTGGGAGGCAGGCTGGATACTGGGAGGCAGGCTGGACACTGGGAGGCAGGCTGGATACTGGGAGGCAGGCTGGATACTGGGAGGCAGGCTGGACACTGGGAGGCAGGCTGGATACTGGGAGGCAGGCTGGACACTGGGAGGCAGGCTGGATACTGGGAGGCAGGCTGGACACTGGGAGGCAGGCTGGACACTGGGAGGCAGGCTGGATACTGGGAGGCAGGCTGGACACTGGGAGGCAGGCTGGATACTGGGAGGCAGGCTGGATACTGGGAGGCAGGCTGGATACTGGGAGGCAGGCTGGATACTGGGAGGCAGGCTGGACACTGGGAGGCAGGCTGGATACTGGGAGGCAGGCTGGATACTGGGAGGCAGGCTGGACACTGGGAGGCAGGCTGGATACTGGGAGGCAGGCTGGACACTGGGAGGCAGGCTGGATACTGGGAGGCAGGCTGGATACTGGGAGGCAGGCTGGATACTGGGAGGCAGGCTGGATACTGGGAGGCAGGCTGGACACTGGGAGGCAGGCTGGATACTGGGAGGCAGGCTGGATACTGGGAGGCAGGCTGGACACTGGGAGGCAGGCTGGATACTGGGAGGCAGGCTGGACACTGGGAGGCAGGCTGGACACTGGGAGGCAGGCTGGATACTGGGAGGCAGGCTGGATACTGGGAGGCAGGCTGGACACTGGGAGGCAGGCTGGACACTGGGAGGCAGGCTGGACACTGGGAGGCAGGCTGGATACTGGGAGGCAGGCTGGACACTGGGAGGCAGGCTGGATACTGGGAGGCAGGCTGGACACTGGGAGGCAGGCTGGACACTGGGAGGCAGGCTGGACACTGGGAGGCAGGCTGGATACTGGGAGGCAGGCTGGATACTGGGAGGCAGGCTGGATACTGGGAGGCAGGCTGGATACTGGGAGGCAGGCTGGACACTGGGAGGCAGGCTGGACACTGGGAGGCAGGCTGGATACTGGGAGGCAGGCTGGATACTGGGAGGCAGGCTGGACACTGGGAGGCAGGCTGGACACTGGGAGGCAGGCTGGACACTGGGAGGCAGGCTGGACACTGGGAGGCAGGCTGGATACTGGGAGGCAGGCTGGATACTGGGAGGCAGGCTGGACACTGGGAGGCAGGCTGGACACTGGGAGGCAGGCTGGATACTGGGAGGCAGGCTGGATACTGGGAGGCAGGCTGGACACTGGGAGGCAGGCTGGACACTGGGAGGCAGGCTGGACACTGGGAGGCAGGCTGGATACTGGGAGGCAGGCTGGACACTGGGAGGCAGGCTGGACACTGGGAGGCAGGCTGGATACTGGGAGGCAGGCTGGATACTGGGAGGCAGGCTGGACACTGGGAGGCAGGCTGGATACTGGGAGGCAGGCTGGATACTGGGAGGCAGGCTGGACACTGGGAGGCAGGCTGGATACTGGGAGGCAGGCTGGACACTGGGAGGCAGGCTGGACACTGGGAGGCAGGCTGGATACTGGGAGGCAGGCTGGATACTGGGAGGCAGGCTGGATACTGGGAGGCAGGCTGGATACTGGGAGGCAGGCTGGACACTGGGAGGCAGGCTGGACACTGGGAGGCAGGCTGGACACTGGGAGGCAGGCTGGATACTGGGAGGCAGGCTGGATACTGGGAGGCAGGCTGGACACTGGGAGGCAGGCTGGATACTGGGAGGCAGGCTGGATACTGGGAGGCAGGCTGGACACTGGGAGGCAGGCTGGATACTGGGAGGCAGGCTGGACACTGGGAGGCAGGCTGGATACTGGGAGGCAGGAGGCAGGCTGGATACTGGGAGGCAGGCTGGACACTGGGAGGCAGGCTGGATACTGGGAGGCAGGCTGGATACTGGGAGGCAGGCTGGACACTGGGAGGCAGGCTGGATACTGGGAGGCAGGCTGGACACTGGGAGGCAGGCTGGACACTGGGAGGCTGGCTGGACACTGGGAGGCAGGAGGCAGGCTGGATACTGGGAGGTAGGCTGGATACTGGGAGGCAGGCTGGACACTGGGAGGCAGGCTGGACACTGGGAGGCAGGCTGGATACTGGGAGGCAGGCTGGATACTGGGAGGCAGGAGGCAGGCTGGATACTGGGAGGCAGGCTGGACACTGGGAGGCAGGCTGGATACTGGGAGGCAGGCTGGACACTGGGAGGCAGGCTGGACACTGGGAGGCAGGCTGGATACTGGGAGGCAGGCTGGATACTGGGAGGCAGGCTGGATACTGGGAGGCAGGAGGCAGGCTGGACACTGGGAGGCAGGCTGGACACTGGGAGGCAGGCTGGATACTGGGAGGCAGGCTGGACACTGGGAGGCAGGCTGGATACTGGGAGGCAGGCTGGACACTGGGAGGCAGGCTGGACACTGGGAGGCAGGCTGGATACTGGGAGGCAGGCTGGATACTGGGAGGCAGGCTGGACACTGGGAGGCAGGCTGGATACTGGGAGGCAGGCTGGATACTGGGAGGCAGGCTGGATACTGGGAGGCAGGAGGCAGGCTGGACACTGGGAGGCAGGCTGGATACTGGGAGGCAGGAGGCAGGCTGGACACTGGGAGGCAGGCTGGACACTGGGAGGCAGGCTGGACACTGGGAGGCAGGCTGGACACTGGGAGGCAGGCTGGATACTGGGAGGCAGGCTGGATACTGGGAGGCAGGCTGGATACTGGGAGGCAGGCTGGATACTGGGAGGCAGGCTGGACACTGGGAGGCAGGCTGGACACTGGGAGGCAGGCTGGACACTGGGAGGCAGGCTGGACACTGGGAGGCAGGCTGGATACTGGGAGGCAGGCTGGATACTGGGAGGCAGGCTGGACACTGGGAGGCAGGCTGGATACTGGGAGGCAGGCTGGATACTGGGAGGCAGGCTGGATACTGGGAGGCAGGAGGCAGGCTGGACACTGGGAGGCAGGCTGGATACTGGGAGGCAGGAGGCAGGCTGGACACTGGGAGGCAGGCTGGACACTGGGAGGCAGGCTGGATACTGGGAGGCAGGCTGGACACTGGGAGGCAGGCTGGACACTGGGAGGCAGGCTGGACACTGGGAGGCAGGCTGGATACTGGGAGGCAGGCTGGACACTGGGAGGCAGGCTGGATACTGGGAGGCAGGCTGGACACTGGGAGGCAGGCTGGACACTGGGAGGCAGGCTGGATACTGGGAGGCAGGCTGGACACTGGGAGGCAGGCTGGATACTGGGAGGCAGGCTGGATACTGGGAGGCAGGCTGGACACTGGGAGGCAGGCTGGACACTGGGAGGCAGGCTGGATACTGGGAGGCAGGCTGGATACTGGGAGGCAGGCTGGACACTGGGAGGCAGGCTGGATACTGGGAGGCAGGCTGGATACTGGGAGGCAGGCTGGACACTGGGAGGCAGGCTGGACACTGGGAGGCAGGCTGGATACTGGGAGGCAGGCTGGATACTGGGAGGCAGGCTGGATACTGGGAGGCAGGCTGGACACTGGGAGGCAGGCTGGACACTGGGAGGCAGGCTGGACACTGGGAGGCAGGCTGGACACTGGGAGGCAGGCTGGACACTGGGAGGCAGGCTGGATACTGGGAGGCAGGCTGGATACTGGGAGGCAGGAGGCAGGCTGGACACTGGGAGGCAGGCTGGATACTGGGAGGCAGGCTGGATACTGGGAGGCAGGCTGGATACTGGGAGGCAGGCTGGACACTGGGAGGCAGGCTGGATACTGGGAGGCAGGCTGGATACTGGGAGGCAGGCTGGATACTGGGAGGCAGGCTGGACACTGGGAGGCAGGCTGGACACTGGGAGGCAGGCTGGATACTGGGAGGCAGGCTGGACACTGGGAGGCAGGCTGGATACTGGGAGGCAGGCTGGATACTGGGAGGCAGGCTGGATACTGGGAGGCAGGCTGGATACTGGGAGGCAGGAGGCAGGCTGGACACTGGGAGGCAGGCTGGATACTGGGAGGCAGGCTGGATACTGGGAGGCAGGCTGGATACTGGGAGGCAGGCTGGACACTGGGAGGCAGGCTGGACACTGGGAGGCAGGCTGGATACTGGGAGGCAGGCTGGATACTGGGAGGCAGGCTGGATACTGGGAGGCAGGCTGGATACTGGGAGGCAGGCTGGATACTGGGAGGCAGGCTGGACACTGGGAGGCAGGAGGCAGGCTGGACACTGGGAGGCAGGCTGGATACTGGGAGGCAGGCTGGATACTGGGAGGCAGGCTGGACACTGGGAGGCAGGCTGGATACTGGGAGGCAGGCTGGATACTGGGAGGCAGGCTGGATACTGGGAGGCAGGCTGGACACTGGGAGGCAGGCTGGACACTGGGAGGCAGGCTGGATACTGGGAGGCAGGCTGAACACTGGGAGGCAGGCTGGACACTGGGAGGCAGGCTGGATACTGGGAGGCAGGCTGGATACTGGGAGGCAGGCTGGATACTGGGAGGCACGCTGGACACTGGGAGGCAGGCTGGATACTGGGAGGCAGGCTGGATACTGGGAGGCAGGCTGGATACTGGGAGGCAGGCTGGATACTGGGAGGCAGGCTGGATACTGGGAGGCACGCTGGACACTGGGAGGCAGGCTGGATACTGGGAGGCAGGCTGGATACTGGGAGGCAGGCTGGACACTGGGAGGCAGGCTGGACACTCGGAGGCAGGCTGGACACTGGGAGGCAGGCTGGACACTGGGAGGCAGGCTGGACACTGGGAGGCAGGCTGGATACTGGGAGGCAGGCTGGACACTGGGAGGCAGGCTGGATACTGGGAGGCAGGCTGGATACTGGGAGGCAGGCTGGATACTGGGAGGCAGGCTGGATACTGGGAGGCAGGCTGGATACTGGGAGGCAGGCTGGACACTGGGAGGCAGGCTGGATACTGGGAGGCAGGAGGCAGGCTGGACACTGGGAGGCAGGCTGGATACTGGGAGGCAGGCTGGATACTGGGAGGCAGGCTGGACACTGGGAGGCAGGCTGGATACTGGGAGGCAGGAGGCAGGCTGGACACTGGGAGGCAGGCTGGACACTGGGAGGCAGGCTGGACACTGGGAGGCAGGCTGGATACTGGGAGGCAGGCTGGACACTGGGAGGCAGGCTGGATACTGGGAGGCAGGCTGGACACTGGGAGGCAGGCTGGATACTGGGAGGCAGGCTGGACACTGGGAGGCAGGCTGGATACTGGGAGGCAGGCTGGACACTGGGAGGCAGGAGGCAGGCTGGACACTGGGAGGCAGGCTGGATACTGGGAGGCAGGCTGGATACTGGGAGGCAGGCTGGACACTGGGAGGCAGGCTGGATACTGGGAGGCAGGCTGGACACTGGGAGGCAGGCTGGATACTGGGAGGCAGGCTGGATACTGGGAGGCAGGCTGGACACTGGGAGGCAGGCTGAACACTGGGAGGCAGGCTGGACACTGGGAGGCAGGCTGGATACTGGGAGGCAGGCTGGATACTGGGAGGCAGGCTGGACACTGGGAGGCACGCTGGACACTGGGAGGCAGGCTGGATACTGGGAGGCAGGCTGGATACTGGGAGGCAGGCTGGACACTGGGAGGCAGGCTGGATACTGGGAGGCAGGCTGGATACTGGGAGGCAGGCTGGACACTGGGAGGCAGGCTGGATACTGGGAGGCAGGCTGGACACTGGGAGGCAGGAGGCAGGCTGGACACTGGGAGGCAGGCTGGATACTGGGAGGCAGGCTGGACACTGGGAGGCAGGCTGGACACTGGGAGGCAGGCTGGACACTGGGAGGCAGGCTGGATACTGGGAGGCAGGCTGGATACTGGGAGGCAGGCTGGATACTGGGAGGCAGGCTGGACACTGGGAGGCAGGCTGGACACTGGGAGGCAGGCTGGATACTGGGAGGCAGGCTGGATACTGGGAGGCAGGCTGGATACTGGGAGGCACGCTGGACACTGGGAGGCAGGCTGGATACTGGGAGGCAGGCTGGATACTGGGAGGCAGGCTGGACACTGGGAGGCAGGCTGGACACTGGGAGGCAGGCTGGACACTGGGAGGCAGGCTGGACACTGGGAGGCAGGCTGGATACTGGGAGGCAGGCTGGATACTGGGAGGCAGGCTGGATACTGGGAGGCAGGCTGGACACTGGGAGGCAGGCTGGATACTGGGAGGCAGGAGGCAGGCTGGACACTGGGAGGCAGGCTGGATACTGGGAGGCAGGCTGGATACTGGGAGGCAGGCTGGATACTGGGAGGCAGGCTGGACACTGGGAGGCAGGCTGGATACTGGGAGGCAGGAGGCAGGCTGGACACTGGGAGGCAGGCTGGACACTGGGAGGCAGGCTGGACACTGGGAGGCAGGCTGGACACTGGGAGGCAGGCTGGATACTGGGAGGCAGGCTGGACACTGGGAGGCAGGCTGGATACTGGGAGGCAGGCTGGACACTGGGAGGCAGGCTGGACACTGGGAGGCAGGCTGGATACTGGGAGGCAGGCTGGACACTGGGAGGCAGGCTGGACACTGGGAGGCAGGCTGGATACTGGGAGGCAGGCTGGACACTGGGAGGCAGGCTGGACACTGGGAGGCAGGCTGGATACTGGGAGGCAGGCTGGACACTGGGAGGCAGGCTGGATACTGGGAGGCAGGCTGGACACTGGGAGGCAGGCTGGACACTGGGAGGCAGGCTGGACACTGGGAGGCAGGCTGGATACTGGGAGGCAGGCTGGATACTGGGAGGCAGGCTGGACACTGGGAGGCAGGCTGGACACTGGGAGGCAGGCTGGATACTGGGAGGCAGGCTGGACACTGGGAGGCAGGCTGGACACTGGGAGGCAGGCTGGATACTGGGAGGCAGGCTGGACACTGGGAGGCAGGCTGGATACTGGGAGGCAGGCTGGATACTGGGAGGCAGGCTGGATACTGGGAGGCAGGCTGGACACTGGGAGGCAGGAGGCAGGCTGGACACTGGGAGGCAGGCTGGATACTGGGAGGCAGGCTGGATACTGGGAGGCAGGCTGGACACTGGGAGGCAGGCTGGATACTGGGAGGCAGGCTGGATACTGGGAGGCAGGCTGGACACTGGGAGGCAGGCTGGATACTGGGAGGCAGGCTGAACACTGGGAGGCAGGCTGGACACTGGGAGGCAGGCTGGACACTGGGAGGCAGGCTGGATACTGGGAGGCAGGCTGGATACTGGGAGGCAGGCTGGATACTGGGAGGCAGGCTGAACACTGGGAGGCAGGCTGAACACTGGGAGGCAGGCTGGACACTGGGAGGCAGGCTGAACACTGGGAGGCAGGCTGGATACTGGGAGGCAGGCTGGATACTGGGAGGCAGGCTGGATACTGGGAGGCAGGCTGGATACTGGGAGGCAGGCTGGATACTGGGAGGCAGGCTGGATACTGGGAGGCACGCTGGACACTGGGAGGCAGGCTGGATACTGGGAGGCAGGCTGGATACTGGGAGGCAGGCTGGACACTGGGAGGCAGGCTGGACACTGGGAGGCAGGCTGGATACTGGGAGGCAGGCTGGACACTGGGAGGCAGGCTGGACACTGGGAGGCAGGCTGGACACTGGGAGGCAGGCTGGATACTGGGAGGCAGGCTGGATACTGGGAGGCAGGCTGGATACTGGGAGGCAGGCTGGACACTGGGAGGCAGGCTGGACACTGGGAGGCAGGCTGGACACTGGGAGGCAGGCTGGATACTGGGAGGCAGGCTGGATACTGGGAGGCAGGCTGGACACTGGGAGGCAGGCTGGACACTGGGAGGCAGGCTGGATACTGGGAGGCAGGCTGGACACTGGGAGGCAGGCTGGACACTGGGAGGCAGGCTGGACACTGGGAGGCAGGCTGGATACTGGGAGGCAGGCTGGATACTGGGAGGCAGGCTGGATACTGGGAGGCAGGCTGGACACTGGGAGGCAGGCTGGACACTGGGAGGCAGGCTGGATACTGGGAGGCAGGCTGGACACTGGGAGGCAGGCTGGATGCTGGGAGGCAGGCTGGATACTGGGAGGCAGGCTGGATACTGGGAGGCAGGCTGGACACTGGGAGGCAGGCTGGATACTGGGAGGCAGGCTGGATACTGGGAGGCAGGCTGGATACTGGGAGGCAGGCTGGACACTGGGAGGCAGGCTGGATACTGGGAGGCAGGCTGGATACTGGGAGGCAGGCTGGATACTGGGAGGCAGGAGGCAGGCTGGACACTGGGAGGCAGGCTGAGCTGGCTGGCAGTGGAAAACAAGACAGGGGGGGTTCTTTAGACTCTACTATTCAGTCTACCAACACCAAACGCTGGTTGGCCATACAATACCGCTGGCAAGCAGACGAACTGGTAATGGCTGGAGAGCAGTCCTCAGTCTTATCAGCCAGGCTGGAACGAGGAACAGCTGCAGCCAATCAGTCAGGACTCACCTGAGGAACAATATCACATCCCGCCAGGTCCAACATGTACATTATAAAAAGTTATAATACTGCAGTTATACTGAGTTGAATGAACTTTAATTCTTCACTTCCAGCCTCTTCCAAAGACAGTGAGGTGGAGGCCTCTCTCCTCGCTTCTGCTACGTTTCCTCAGCTCACCTGGACAAACACTAATCTGATTCAATATTTAAGCAGTATTATAAAACAGCAGCAGCCTGCCCTTAAAGTAAACACACCAACAGTTGCATAAATATTAAATTACAAATTCAATTAAAAATGATTAAGTCATTGTTATTAAGTCCTTTGGATGTTCTTATTTTGATGTAATGGAATGCAATCGTTTTTAACTGCGTAGTATAGATGGTACTTCAGTACTGATATTGTTGTGCTACAATACTGTCTAAGCTAATGTTAGCCCACTGGCTATGTCACAGTGAAAATTCACTAAAACAAAACATGTTAGATGTGCATTCTTCAATGTTCCATAGATAACAGATTATGCTGATAAGAGACAATGAGTCAAATAGAAAATGAAGGGGACATGCACAAGAAATCCTGTTACGTCTCGGCTCGTTTTCATCAGAACAGAAGATCTTTTTATTCAGCACAAAAACAAGTCAAACAGGAAAAATCAGACAAAATTGTAACAGATGAACATCAACAATGTTAACAAAGGCAAACCAGTGGGGTGGAGGTGATAGATAGCAAAACGACAGCTATCTCTGAGCCGTGGAAAACAGAGCAGGACCAAAGAGAACCAGAAATAATGGAGTGTGCACACGGCGGGTCTTTAGGAAGCAGTGAAACTTTGTGTGGTGATGCTAGTTGGATCCAAAGAGCAAACACAGTTTGGAGTTCCAGAGACTGGTTTTATTTGATATCTCAAGAATCTGGTGTTTTTCCAGCGTGGAACACAGCTGACTGGCAGACGAGCAGGATGTCACGGCAGGCGGTGGGGACGGTGAAGGTGTCCACCCAAATGCAGAGACAAGGATTCCCTGGGATTTCCAGGAGACTTACTGTAACCCGAGGGCCTAAAGCAACAAACAAACTAAATGATCCAGCAACCAAGAACTGAAACTGCGGGGTATAAATACACCGGGGAACCAAACAAGCAACAGGAGTACGGAATGAACTCAAAACAAGACCAGGTGAACTTAACCGGAAATCAATAAAGCTAAACAACAAACAAGAGAACCAAACAGGAAAAATGACAAAATAAAACAGGAAACCCAAAACCAAGGCACAGCAAAAAACCAAATCATGACATGACCCCCCCTCAAAAAAAAGTCCAGAGTCCACAGACTGGTGGGAGGAGGGGGTCGGGAGGAGGGACCAGGGCGAAACAACGGCCAGGAATTCAAGGCAGCATAGTCCAGGAAGGTGGCCGGGAGGCCGAGACAACGAGAGGCAGGTCTGGCTCGGAAGGACAGCCGAGAGGCCGAGACAACGGGGGGCAGGCCTGGTTCGGAAGGACAGCCGAGAGGCCGAGACAACGGGGGGCAGGCCTGGTTCGGAAGGACAGCCGGGAGGCCGAGACAACGAGGGGCAGGTCTGGCTCGGAAGGACGGCCGGGAGGCCGAGACAACGAGAGGCAGGCCTGGTTCGGAAGGACAGCCGAGAGGCCGAGACAACGGGGGGCAGGCCTGGTTCGGAAGGACAGCCGAGAGGCCGAGACAACGGGGGGCAGGCCTGGTTCGGAAGGACAGCCGGGAGGCCGAGACAACGAGGGGCAGGTCTGGCTCGGAAGGACAGCCGAGAGGCCGAGACAACGGGGGGCAGGCCTGGTTCGGAAGGACAGCCGAGAGGCCGAGACAACGGGGGGCAGGCCTGGTTCGGAAGGACAGCCGGGAGGCCGAGACAACGAGGGGCAGGTCTGGCTCGGAAGGACGGCCGGGAGGCCGAGACAACGAGAGGCAGGCCTGGTTCGGAAGGACGGCCGGGAGGCCGGGACGACAGTGGCAATGGCTCAGGACCCTCCTTGATGGGCACCGGAGATGGTGGTGGAGCGTCCATCTCCTGGACCTCCTCGGGACAGAGGAGGAGTATGGGATCTTGGTGCTGGCGTGGGAGACTGCAGCGCCGGAGGCGTGAAGTAAGGTTGGGACGCAGGCGGCCTGGGCCTCGGAGAAGGAGGTGAAGGGGAGCAATGTTGCTTGCAGTCCCGCCTCCTCCTGGAAAAACTACAAAATAAAACAGGAAACAGAAAACCAAGGCACAGCAAAACAGGCAGGTGAACAGGCTGGTGAACAGGCTGGTGAACGGGCAGGTGAACGGGCAGGTGAACGGGCAGGTGAACGGGCAGGTGAACGGGCAGGTGAACGGGCTGGTGAACGGGCAGGTGAACGGGCAGGTGAACGGGCTGGTGAACGGGCAGGTGAACGGGCAGGTGAACGGGCAGGTGAACGGGCTGGTGAACGGGCTGGTGAACGGGCAGGTGAACGGGCTGGTGAACGGGCAGGTGAACGGGCAGGTGAACGGGCTGGTGAACAGATAGATAGATAGATAGATAGATAGATAAATACTTTATTAATCCCGAAGGAAATTGTGCAGTTGTCCGTTGCTCACATTCATAAAACAGCAAAAGAGAAAATTTAAAGTTTAAAAAAACCAGACAAATAAATAATTCAACAGCATTAAAAGATAAAGTGCTACAGGTTAAGGTGCTACAAGTTAAGGCACTGAAAAAAACAAAGTTCAGGACTAGTATCAGTCTCTCCTGCTCCTCCCTGAAGTGGCTGCATTATACAGCCTGATGGCACGAGGGATGAAAGAGTTTTTTAGTCTATCAGTGGAGCAGCCCAATGAGAGAAACCTGGAGCTAACAGAGCTCCTCTGCCGAGAGAAGACAAGATATAGGGGGTGGCTCTGATTGGAGAGGATTGCCCTGATCTTAGAGAGCGTCCTCTGCTCCACCACCTTTTCCACAGAGTCCAGGCCGAGTCCAACCACAGAGCCTGCTTTCCTTATGAGCCTGTCCAGCCTCTGAGTGTCCCTCTTTTTAGCGTTGCCCCCCCAGCACACAACAGCATAAAAAAGAGCACTATAAACAATCGATTGGTAGAACATGTTCAGTAACTTTGAACAGACTCTAAAGGATGCCAGCCTTCTTCAAAAATACATCCTGCTATGAGCCTTTTTGTACACAGCATCTGTGTTAGCTGCCCAGCTCAGACTGTTATCCAGCTGCAGCCCCAGATATTTGTAGTTAGAGACCACCTCCACCTCAGATCCACTGATGTTGATGGACTGTACAGGCAGGTGATCAGGCTGGTGAACAGGCAGGCAGGTGAAAAGGCTGGTGAACAGGCAGGTTAACAGGCAGGTGAACAGGCAGGCTGGTGAACAGGTTGGTGAACAGAAAGGCTGGTGAACACGCAGGTGAACAGGCAGGTGAACAGGCTGGTGAACAGGCAGGTTGGTGAACAGAAAGGCTGGTGAACACGCAGGTGAACAGGCAGGTAAACAGGCTGGTGAACAGGCAGGTGAACAGGCAGGTTGGTGAACAGAAAGGCTGGTGAACACGCAGGTGAACAGGCAGGTGAACAGGCTGGTGAACACGCAGGTGAACAGGCAGGTGAACAGGCTGGTGAACAGGCTGGTGAACAGGCAGGCTGGTGAACAGGCAGGTGAACAGGCTGGCTGGTGAACAGGCAGGTAAACAGGCAGGTGAACAGGCAGGTGAACAGGCTGGTGAACAGGCTGGTGAACAGGCAGGCTGGTGAACAGGCTGGTGAACAGGCTGGTGAAGAGGCTGGTGAACAGGCAGGCTGGTGAACAGGTTGGTGAACAGGCAGGCAGGGGAACAGGCAGGTGAACAGGCAGGCTGGTGAACACGCAGGTGAACAGGCTGGTGAAAAGGCAGGTGAACAGGCTGGTGAACAGGCAGGTGAACAGGCTGGTGAACAGGCAGGTGAACAGGCAGGTGAACAGGCAGGCTGGTGAACAGGCTGGTGAACAGGCAGGCTGGTGAACAGGTTGGTGAACAGGCAGGCAGGGGAACAGGCAGGTGAACAGGCAGGCTGGTGAACACGCAGGTGAACAGGCTGGTGAAAAGGCAGGTGAACAGGCTGGTGAACAGGCAGGTGAACAGGCTGGTGAACAGGCAGGTGAACAGGCAGGTGAACAGGCAGGCTGGTGAACAGGCAGGTGAACAGGCTGGTGAACAGGCAGGAAGGTGAACAGGCAGGTGAACAGGCTGGTGAACAGGCAGGTGAACAGGCAGGTGAACACGCAGGTGAACAGGCAGGCAGGTGAACAGGCTGGTGAACACGCAGGTGAACAGGCAGGTGAACAGGCAGGTGAACACGCAGGTGAACAGGCTGGTGAAAAGGCAGGTGAACAGGCTGGTGAACAGGCTGGTGAACAGGCTGGTGAACAGGCAGGTGAACAGGCAGGTGAACAGGCAGGTGAACAGACAGGTGAACAGGCAGGCTGGTGAACAGGCAGGTGAACAGTCTGGTGAACAGGCAGGAAGGTGAACAGGCAGGTGAACAGGCTGGTGAACACGCAGGTGAACAGGCTGGTGAACAGGCTGGTGAACACGCAGGTGAACAGGCAGGCAGGTGAACAGGCAGGTGAACAGGCAGGTGAACAGGCTGGTGAACAGGCAGGTGAACAGGCAGCTGAACAGGCTGGTGAACAGGCAGGTGAACAGGCTGGTGAACAGGCAGGTGATCAGGCTGGTGAACAGGCAGGTGAACAGGCAGGTGAAGAGGCTAGAGAACAGGCAGGCTGGTGTACAGGCAGATGAAAAGGCTGGTGAACAGGCTGGTGAACAGGCAGGTGAACAGGCAAGTGAACAGGTAGGTGAACAGGCAGGCTGGTGAACAGGCTGGTGAACAGGCAGGTGAACAGGTAGGTGAACAGGCAGGCTGGTGAACAGGCAGGTGAACAGGCTGGTGAACAGGCAGGCTGGTGAACAGGCAGGTTAAAAGGCATGTGAACAGGCTGGTGAACAGGCAGGCTGGTGAACAGGCTGGTGAACAGGATGGTGAACAGGATGGTGAACAGGCTGGTGAACAGGCAGGTGAACAGGCTGGTGAACAGGCAGGTGAACAGGCATGAAGGTTAACAGGCAGGTGAACAGGCTGGTGAACAGGCAGGCTGGTGAACAGGCAGGCTGGTGAACAGGCAGGCTGGTGAACAGGCAGGCTGGTGAACAGGCCGGCTGGTGAACAGGCAGGTGAACAGGCTGGTGAACAGGCAGGTGAACAGGCATGAAGGTTAACAGGCAGGTGAACAGGCTGGTGAACAGGCAGGCTGGTGAACAGGCTGGTGAACAGGCTGGTGAACAGGATGGTGAACAGCCTGGTGAACAGGCTGGTGAACAGGCTGGTGAACAGGCAGGAAGGTGAACAGGCAGGTGAACAGGCAGGTGAACAGGCAGGCTGGTGAACAGGCAGGCTGGTGAACAGGATGGTGAACAGGCAGGAAGGTGAACAGGCAGGTGAACAGGCAGGTGAACAGGCAGGTGAACAGGCTGGTGAAGAGGCTGGTGAACAGGCAGGCTGGTGAACAGGCTGGTGAACAGGCAGGTGAACAGGCAGGTGAACAGGCAGGCTGGTGAACAGGTTGGTGAACAGAAAGGCTGGTGAACAGGCTGGTGAACAGGCAGGCAGGTGAACAGGCTGGTGAACAGGCTGGTGAACAGGCAGGTGAACAGGCAGGTGAACAGGCAGGCTGGTGAACAGGTTGATGAACAGAAAGGCTGGTGAACAGGCTGGTGAACAGGCGGGCTGATGAACAGGCTGGTGAACAGGTTGGTGGACAGGCTGGTGAACAGGCAGGCTGGTGAACAGGCAGGTGAACAGGCTGGTGAACAGGCAGGTGAACAGGCTGGTTAACAGGCAGGCTGGGGAACATGCAGGTGAACAGGCAGGTGAACAGGCAGGCTGGTGAACAGGTTGGTGAACAGAAAGGCTGGTGAACAGGCTGGTGAACAGGCGGGCTGATGAAAAGGCTGGTGAACAGGTTGGTGGACAGGCTGGTGAACAGGCAGGCTGGTGAACAGGCAGGTGAACAGGCTGGTGAACAGGCTGGTGAACAGGCAGGTGAACAGGCTGGTGAAAAGGCAGGCTGGTGAACAGGCGGGCTGGTGAACAGGCTGGTGGACAGGCTGGTGAACAGGCAGGCAGGTGAAAAGGCTG
The DNA here is from genome assembly GCF_933228915.1 of Telmatherina bonti. Taxonomy (NCBI): domain Eukaryota; kingdom Metazoa; phylum Chordata; class Actinopteri; order Atheriniformes; family Telmatherinidae; genus Telmatherina; species Telmatherina bonti. Next base: position 485,676 of record NC_136633.1, read on the forward strand.
GTGAACAGGCGGGCTGGTGAACAGGCAGGTGAACAGGCTGGTGAACAGGGAGGCTGGTGAACAGGCGGGCTGATGAACAGGCTGGTGAACAGGCAGGCAGGTGAAAAGGCTGGTGAACAGGCGGGCTGGTGAACAGGCAAGTGAACAGGCTGGTGAACAGGCAGGCTGGTGAACAGGCAGGTGAACAGGCTGGTGAACAGGCAGGTGAACAGGCTGGTTAACAGGCAGGCTGGGGAACATGCAGGTGAACAGGCTGGTGAACAGGCAGGTGAACAGGCTGGTGAACAGGTTGGTGTACAGGCAGGCTGGTGAACAGGCAGGTGAACAGGCAGTTGAACAGGCTGGTGAACAGGCAGGTGAACAGGCAGTTGAACAGGCTGGTGAACAAGCTGGTGAACAGGCAGGCTGGTGAACAGGCAGGTGAACAGGCTGGTGAACAGGCTGGTGAACAGGCAAGTGAACATGCAGGCTGGTGAACAGGCTGGTGAACAGGCAGGTTAACAAGCTGGTGAACAGGCAGGTGAACAGGCTGGTGAACAGGCTGGTGAACAGGCTGGTGAAAAGGTAGGTGAATAGGCAGGTTGGTGAACAGGCTGGTGAACAGGCAGGCTGGTGAACAGGCAGGTGAACAGGCTGGTGAACAGGCTGGTGAACAGGCAAGTGAACAGGCAAGTGAACAGGCAGGCTGGTGAACAGGCAGGTGAACAGGCAGGCTGGTGAACAGGCTGGTGAACAGGCAGGTGAACAGGCAAGTGAACAGGCAGGCTGGTGAACAGGCAGGTGAACAGGCAGGCTGGTGAACAGGCTGGTGAAGAGGCTGGTGAACAGGCTGGTGAACAGGCAGGCTGGTGAACAGGCAGGCTTGTGTACAGGCTGGTGAACAGGCAGGTGAACAGGCAGGTGAACAGGCTGGTGAACAGGCTGGTGAACAGGCAGGCTGGTGAACAGGCAGGCTGGGGAACAGGCAGGCTGGTGAACAGGTTGGTGTACAGGCAGGCTGGTGAACAGGCTGGTTAACAGGCAGGTGAAGAGGCTGGTGAAAAGGCAGGTGATCAGGCAGGATGGTGAACAGGATGGTGAACAGGCAGGTGAAAGGGCAGGTAAACAGGCTGGTGAACAGGCTGGTGAACAGGCAGGTGAACAGGCAGGTGAACAGGCTGGTCAACAGGCAGGTGAACAGGCTGGTGAACAGGCTGGTGAACAGGCAGGAAGGTGAACAGGCAGGTGAACAGGCTGGTGAACAGGCTGGTGAACAGGCTGGTGAACAGGCAGGTGAACAGGCTGGTGAAAAGGCAGGCTGGTGAACAGGCGGGCTGGTGAACAGGCTGGTGGACAGGCTGGTGAACAGGCAGGCAGGTGAAAAGGCTGGTGAACAGGCGGGCTGGTGAACAGGCAGGTGAACAGGCTGGTGAACAGGGAGGCTGGTGAACAGGCAGGTGAACAGGCAGGTGAACAGGCAGGCTGGTGAACAGGCAGGTGAACAGGCAGGCTGGTCAACAGGCTGGTGAACATGCAGGTGAACAGGCTGGTGAAATGGCTGGTGAAAAGGCAGGTTAACAGGCTGGTGAACAGGCAGGCTGGTGAACGGGCTGGTGAACAGGCTGGTGAACAGGCAGGTGAACAGGTTGGTGAACAGGCAGGTGAACAGGCTGGTGAATAGGCAGGTGAACAGGCAGGTGAACAGGCAGGCTGGTGAACAGGCAGGTGAACAGGCAGGTGAACAGGCTGGTGAACAGGCAGGCTGGTGAACAGGCTGGTGAACAGGCTGGTGAACAGGCAGGTGAAACAGCAGGTGAACAGGCTGGTGAACAGGCTGGTGAACAGGCAGGCTGGTGAACAGGCTGGTGAAAAGGCAGGCTGGTGAACAGGCAGGTGAACAGGCCGGTGAATAGGCAGGTGAACAGGCAGGTGAACAGGCAGGTGAACAGGCAGGTGAACAGGCAGGCTGGTGAACAGGCTGGTGAACAGGCAGGTGAACAGGCTGGTGAACAGGCTGGTGAACAGGTTGGTGAACAGGCAAGTGAACAGGCAGGCTGGTGAACAGGCAGGTGAACAGGCAGGCTGGTGATCAGGCTGGTGAACAGGCAGGTGAACAGGCTGGTGAACAGGCTGGTGAACAGGCTGGTTAACAGGCTGGTGAACAGGCTGGTGAAAAGGCAGGCTGGTGAAAAGGCTGGTGAACAGGCAGGTGAACAGGCAAGTGAACAGGCAGGCTGGTGAACAGGATGGTGAACAGGCTGGTGAACAGGCAGGCAGGTGAACAGGCTGGTGAACAGGCTGGTGAACAGGCTGGTGAAAAGGCAGGCTGGTGAACAGGCAGGTGAACAGGCTGGTGAATAGGCAGGCTGGTGAAAAGGCTGGTGAACAGGCAGGCTGGTGAACAGGCTGGTGAAAAGGCAGGCTGGTGAAAAGGCTGGTGAAAAGGCAGGCTGGTGAATAGGCTGGTGAACAGGCAGGTGAACAGGCTGGTGAAAAGGCATGCTGGTGAAAAGGCAGGCTGGTGAAAAGGCTGGTGAACAGGCAGGCTGGTGAACAGGCTGGTGAACAGGCAGGTGAACAGGCTGGTGAAAAGGCAGGCTGGTGAACAGGCTGGTGAACAGGCAGGTGAACAGGCTGGTGAAAAGGCAGGCTGGTGAACAGGCTGGTGAACAGGCAGGTGAACAGGCTGGTGAAAAGGCAGGCTGGTGAACAGGCTGGTGAACAGGCAGGTGAACAGGCTGGTGAAAAGGCATGCTGGTGAAAAGGCAGGTGAACAAGCAAGTGAACTGGCAGGCTGGTGAACAGGCTGGTGAACAGGCAGGCTGGTGAACAGGCAGGTGAACAAGCAAGTGAACTGGCAGGCTGGTGAACAGGATGGTGAACAGGCAGGTGAACAGGCTGGTGAACAGGGAGGCTGGTGAACAGGCGGGCTGATGAACAGGCTGGTGAACAGGTTGGTGGACAGGCTGGTGAACAGGCAGGCTGGTGAACAGGCAGGTGAACAGGCTGGTGAACAGGCAGGTGAACAGGCTGGTTAACAGGCAGGCTGGGGAACATGCAGGTGAACAGGCTGGTGAACAGGCAGGTGAACAGGCTGGTGAACAGGTTGGTGTACAGGCAGGCTGGTGAACAGGCAGGTGAACAGGCAGTTGAACAGGCTGGTGAACAGGCAGGTGAACAGGCAGTTGAACAGGCTGGTGAACAAGCTGGTGAACAGGCAGGCTGGTGAACAGGCAGGTGAACAGGCTGGTGAACAGGCTGGTGAACAGGCAAGTGAACATGCAGGCTGGTGAACAGGCTGGTGAACAGGCAGGTTAACAAGCTGGTGAACAGGCAGGTGAACAGACAGGTGAACAGGCTGGTGAACAGGCTGGTGAAAAGGTAGGTGAATAGGCAGGTTGGTGAACAGGCTGGTGAACAGGCAGGCTGGTGAACAGGCAGGTGAACAGGCTGGTGAACAGGCTGGTGAACAGGCAAGTGAACAGGCAAGTGAACAGGCAGGCTGGTGAACAGGCAGGTGAACAGGCAGGCTGGTGAACAGGCTGGTGAACAGGCAGGTGAACAGGCAAGTGAACAGGCAGGCTGGTGAACAGGCAGGTGAACAGGCAGGCTGGTGAACAGGCTGGTGAAGAGGCTGGTGAACAGGCTGGTGAACAGGCAGGCTGGTGAACAGGCAGGCTTGTGTACAGGCTGGTGAACAGGCAGGTGAACAGGCAGGTGAACAGGCTGGTGAACAGGCTGGTGAACAGGCAGGCTGGTGAACAGGCAGGCTGGGGAACAGGCAGGCTGGTGAACAGGTTGGTGTACAGGCAGGCTGGTGAACAGGCTGGTTAACAGGCAGGTGAAGAGGCTGGTGAAAAGGCAGGTGATCAGGCAGGATGGTGAACAGGCTGGTGAACAGGCTGGTGAACAGGCAGGTGAACAGGCAGGTGAACAGGCTGGTCAACAGGCAGGTGAACAGGCTGGTGAACAGGCTGGTGAACAGGCAGGAAGGTGAACAGGCAGGTGAACAGGCTGGTGAACAGGCTGGTGAACAGGCTGGTGAACAGGCAGGTGAACAGGCTGGTGAAAAGGCAGGCTGGTGAACAGGCGGGCTGGTGAACAGGCTGGTGGACAGGCTGGTGAACAGGCAGGCAGGTGAAAAGGCTGGTGAACAGGCGGGCTGGTGAACAGGCAGGTGAACAGGCTGGTGAACAGGGAGGCTGGTGAACAGGCAGGTGAACAGGCAGGTGAACAGGCAGGCTGGTGAACAGGCAGGTGAACAGGCAGGCTGGTGAACAGGCTGGTGAACAGGTTGGTGTACAGGCAGGCTGGTCAACAGGCTGGTGAACATGCAGGTGAACAGGCTGGTGAAATGGCTGGTGAAAAGGCAGGTTAACAGGCTGGTGAACAGGCAGGCTGGTGAACGGGCTGGTGAACAGGCTGGTGAACAGGCAGGTGAACAGGTTGGTGAACAGGCAGGTGAACAGGCTGGTGAATAGGCAGGTGAACAGGCAGGTGAACAGGCAGGCTGGTGAACAGGCAGGTGAACAGGCAGGTGAACAGGCTGGTGAACAGGCAGGCTGGTGAACAGGCTGGTGAACAGGCTGGTGAACAGGCAGGTGAAACAGCAGGTGAACAGGCTGGTGAACAGGCTGGTGAACAGGCAGGCTGGTGAACAGGCTGGTGAAAAGGCAGGCTGGTGAACAGGCAGGTGAACAGGCCGGTGAATAGGCAGGTGAACAGGCAGGTGAACAGGCAGGTGAACAGGCAGGTGAACAGGCAGGCTGGTGAACAGGCTGGTGAACAGGCAGGTGAACAGGCTGGTGAACAGGCTGGTGAACAGGTTGGTGAACAGGCAAGTGAACAGGCAGGCTGGTGAACAGGCAGGTGAACAGGCAGGCTGGTGATCAGGCTGGTGAACAGGCAGGTGAACAGGCTGGTGAACAGGCTGGTGAACAGGCTGGTTAACAGGCTGGTGAACAGGCTGGTGAAAAGGCAGGCTGGTGAAAAGGCTGGTGAACAGGCAGGTGAACAGGCAAGTGAACAGGCAGGCTGGTGAACAGGATGGTGAACAGGCTGGTGAACAGGCAGGCAGGTGAACAGGCTGGTGAACAGGCTGGTGAACAGGCTGGTGAAAAGGCAGGCTGGTGAACAGGCAGGTGAACAGGCTGGTGAATAGGCAGGCTGGTGAAAAGGCTGGTGAACAGGCAGGCTGGTGAACAGGCTGGTGAAAAGGCAGGCTGGTGAAAAGGCTGGTGAAAAGGCAGGCTGGTGAATAGGCTGGTGAACAGGCAGGTGAACAGGCTGGTGAAAAGGCATGCTGGTGAAAAGGCAGGCTGGTGAAAAGGCTGGTGAACAGGCAGGCTGGTGAACAGGCTGGTGAACAGGCAGGTGAACAGGCTGGTGAAAAGGCAGGCTGGTGAACAGGCTGGTGAACAGGCAGGTGAACAGGCTGGTGAAAAGGCAGGCTGGTGAACAGGCTGGTGAACAGGCAGGTGAACAGGCTGGTGAAAAGGCAGGCTGGTGAACAGGCTGGTGAACAGGCAGGTGAACAGGCTGGTGAAAAGGCATGCTGGTGAAAAGGCAGGTGAACAAGCAAGTGAACTGGCAGGCTGGTGAACAGGCTGGTGAACAGGCAGGCTGGTGAACAGGCAGGTGAACAAGCAAGTGAACTGGCAGGCTGGTGAACAGGATGGTGAACAGGCTGGTGAACAGGCAGATGAACAGGCTGGTGAAATGGCTGGTGAACAGGCAGGTTAACAGGCTGGTGAACAGGCAGGCTGGTGAACGGGCTGGTGAACAGGCTGGTGAACAGGCAGGTGAACAGGTTGGTGAACAGGCAGGTGAACAGGCTGGTGAATAGGCAGGTGAACAGGCAGGTGAACAGGCAGGTGAACAGGCAGGCTGGTGAACAGGCTGGTGAACAGGCAGGTGAACAGGCTGGTGAACAGGCTGGTGAAAAGGCAGGCTGGTGAACAGGCTGGTGAACAGGCAGGCTGGTGAACAGGCTGGTGAAAAGGCAGGCTGGTGAACAGGCTGGTGAACAGGCAGGTGAACAGGCAGGTGAACAGGCTGGTGAACAGGCTGGTGAACAGGCAGGCTGGTGAACAGGCTGGTGAAAAGGCAGGCTGGTGAACAGGCAGGTGAACAGGCTGGTGAATAGGCAGGTGAACAGGCAGGTGAACAGGCAGGTGAACAGGCTGGTGAACAGGCTGGTGAACAGGCAGGCTTGTGAACAGGCTGGTGAAAAGGCAGGCTGGTGAACAGGCAGGTGAACAGGCTGGTGAATAGGCAGGTGAACAGGCTGGTGAACAGGCTGGTGAACAGGCTGGTGAAAAGGCAGGCTGGTGAAAAGGCTGGTGAACAGGCAGGCTGGTGAACAGGCTGGTGAAAAGGCAGGCTGGTGAATAGGCTGGTGAACAGGCAGGTGAACAGGCTGGTGAAAAGGCATGCTGGTGAAAAGGCAGGCTGGTGAAAAGGCTGGTGAACAGGCAGGCTGGTGAACAGGCTGGTGAAAAGGCAGGCTGGTGAACAGGCTGGTGAACAGGCAGGTGAACAGGCTGGTGAAAAGGCATGCTGGTGAAAAGGCTGGTGAACAGGCAGGCTGGTGAACAGGCAGGTGAACAAGCAAGTGAACAGGCAGGCTGGTGAACGGGCTGGTGAACAGGCTGGTGAACAGGCAGGTGAACAGGTTGGTGAACAGGCAGGTGAACAGGCTGGTGAATAGGCAGGTGAACAGGCAGGTGAACAGGCAGGTGAACAGGCAGGCTGGTAAACAGGCTGGTGAACAGGCAGGTGAACAGGCTGGTGAACAGGCTGGTGAAAAGGCAGGCTGGTGAACAGGCTGGTGAACAGGCTGGTGAACAGGCAGGTGAACAGGCAGGTGAACAGGCTGGTGAACAGGCAGGCTGGTGAACAGGCTGGTGAAAAGGCAGGCTGGTGAACAGGTTGGTGAAAAGGCAGGCTGGTGAAAAGGCTGGTGAACAGGCAGGCTGGTGAACAGGCTGGTGAACAGGCTGGTGAACAGGCTGGTGAACAGGCTGGTGAACAGGATGGTGAACAGGATGGTGAACAGGCAGGCAGGTGAACAGGCTGGTGAACAGGCTGGTGAACAGGCTGGTGAAAAGGCAGGCTGGTGAACAGGCAGGTGAAAAGGCAGGCTGGTGAACAGGCAGGTGAACAGGCTGGTGAAAAGGCAGGCTGGTGAACAGGCAGGTGAAAAGGCAGGCTGGTGAACAGGCAGGTGAACAGGCTGGTGAAAAGGCATGCAGGTGAAAAGGCTGGTGAACAGGCAGGCTGGTGAACAGGCTGGTGAACAGGCTGGTGAAAAGGCAGGCTGGTGAAAAGGCTGGTGAACAGGCAGGCTGGTGAACAGGCTGGTGAAAAGGCAGGCTGGTGAACAGGCAGGTGAACAGGCTGGTGAAAAGGCATGCTGGTGAAAAGGCTGGTAAACAGGCAGGCTGGTGAACAGGCAGGTGAACAGGCAGGTGAACAGGCAAGTGAACAGGCAGGCTGGTGAACAGGCAGGTAAACAGGCAGGCTGGTGAACAGGCTGGTGAACAGGCTGGTGAACAGGCAGGTGAACAGGCAGGTGAACAGGCTGGTGAAAAGGCAGGTTGGTGAACAGGCTGGTGAACAGGCGGGCTGGTGAAAAGGCTGGTGAACAGGCAGGTGAACAGGCTGGTGAACAGGCAGGCTGGTGATCAGGCTGGTGAAAGGGCTGGTGAACAGGCTGGTGAACAGGCAGGTTAACAGGCAGGTGAACAGGCAGGCTGGTGAACAGGCTGGTGAACAGGCAGGCTGGTGAACAGGCTGGTGAACAGGCAGGCAGGTGAACAGGCTGGTGAACAGGCAGGCTGGTGAACAGGCAGGTGAACAGGCAGGTGAACAGGCTGGTGAACAGGCTGGTGGACAGGCTGGTGAACTGGCAGGCTGGTGAAAAGGCTGGTGAACAGGCAGGTGAACAGTCTGGTGAACAGGCAGGCTGGTGATCAGGCTGGTGAAAGGGCTGGTGAACAGGCAGGTGAACAGGCTGGTGAACAGGCTGGTGAACAGGCGGGATGGTGAACAGGCTGGTGAACAGGCAGGTGAACAGGCTGGTTAACAGGCAGGCTGGTGAAAGGGCAGGTAAACAGGCTGGTGAACAGGCTGGTGAGCAGGCAGGCTGGTGAACAGGCTGGTGAAAAGGCAGGCTGGTGAACAGGCAGGTGAACAGGCTGGTGAATAGGCAGGCTGGTGAACAGGCAGGTGAACAGGAAGGTGAACAGGCTGGTGAACAGGCTGGTGAACAGGCAGGCTGGTGAACAGGCTGGTGAAAAGGCAGGCTGGTGAACAGGCAGGTGAACAGGCTGGTGAATAGGCAGGCTGGTGAAACGGATGGTGAACAGGCAGGTGAACAGGCAGGTGAACAGGCAGGTGAACAGGCAGGTGAACAGGCTGATGAAAAGGCAGGCTGGTGAACAGGCAGCTGAACCGGCAGGTGAACAGGCAGGTGAACAGGCTGGTGAACAGGCAGGCTGGTGAACAGGCTGGTGAACAGGCTGGTGAACAGGCAGGCTGGTGAACAGGCTGGTAGACAGGCAGGCAGGTGAACAGGCAGCTGAACAGGCTGGTGAAGAGGCAGGCTGGTGATCAGGCTGGTGAAAGGGCTGGTGAACAGGCTGGTAAACAGGCAGGTTAACAGGCAGGTGAACAGGCTGGTGAACAGGCGGGCTGGTGAACAGGCTGGTGAAATGGCTGGTGGACAGGCTGGTGAACAGGCTGGTGAACAGGCAGGTTAACAGGCAGGTGAACAGGCAGGCTGGTGAACAGGCTGGTGAACAGGCAGGCTGGTGAAAGGGCAGGTTAACAGGCTGGTGAACAGGCTGGTGAACAGACAGGCTGGTGAACAGGCAGGTGAACAGGCAGGCAGGTCAACAGGCAGGTGAACAGGCTGGTGAACAGGCTGGTGAACAGGCAGGAAGGTGAACAGGCAGGTGAACAGGTTGGTGAACAGGCTGGTGAACAGGCAGGTGAACAGGCTGGTGAACAGGCTGGTGAATAGGCAGGTGAACAGGCAGGTGAACAGGCAGGTGAACAGGCAGGTGAACAGGCAGGCTGGTGAGCAGGCTGGTGAAAAGGCAGGTGAACAGGCCGGTGAACAGGCTGGTGAAAAGGCAGGCTGGTGAACAGGCAGGCTGGGGAACAGGCTGGTGAACAGGCTGGTGAACAGGCAGGTGAACAGGCTGGTGAACAGGCAGGTGAACAGGCTGGTGAACAGGCTGGTGAACAAGCTGGTGAAAAGGCTGGTGAACAGGCAGGTGAACAGGCAGGCTTGTGAACAGGATGGTGAACAGGCAGGTGAACAGGCTGGTGAACAGGCAGGTGAACAGGCTGGTGAACAGGCAGGTGAACAAGCTGGTGAACAGGCAGGCTGGTAAACAGGCAGGTTAACAGGCAGGTTAACAGGCAGGTGAACAGGCTGGTGAACAGGCAGGCAAGTGAACGGGCTGGTGAACAGGCAGGCTGGTGAACGGGCTGGTGAACAGGCAGGCTCTTGAACAGGCTGGTGAACAGGCTAGTTAACAGGCAGGTGAACAGGCTGGTGAACAGGCAGGTGAACAGGCAGGTGAAAAGGCTGGTGAACAGGCAGGTGAACAGGCAGGTGAACAAGCTGGTGAAAAGGCTGGTGAACAGGCAGGTGAACAGGCAGGCTGGTGAACAGGATGGTAAACAGGCAGGTGAACAGGCAGGCAGGTGAACAGGCAGGTGAACAGGCTGGTGAACAGGGAGGCTGGTGAACAGGCTGGTGAACAGGCAGGCAGGTGAACAGGCTGGTGAACAGGCAGGCTGGTGAACAGGCTGGTGAACAGGCATGCTGGTTAACAGGCATGTGAACAGGTTGGTGTACAGGCAGGCTGGTGAACAGGCTGGTGAACAGGCTGGTGAACAGGCAGGCTGGTGAACAGGCGGTGAACAGGCTGGTGAACAGGTTGGTGAACAGGCTGGTGAACAGGCTGGTGAACAGGCAAGTGAACAGGCAGGCTGGTGAACAGGCTGGTGAACAGGCATGCTGGTTAACAGGCATGTGAACAGGTTGGTGTACAGGCAGGCTGGTGAACAGGCTGGTGAACAGGCAGGCTGGTGAACAGGCAGGTGAACAGGCTGGTGAACAGGCAGGCTGGTGAACAGGCGGTGAACAGGCTGGTGAACAGGTTGGTGAACAGGCTGGTGAACAGGCTGGTGAACAGGCAAGTGAACAGGCAGGCTGGTAAACAGGCAGGTTAACAGGCAGGTTAACAGGCAGGTGAACAGGCTGGTGAACAGGCAGGCAGGTGAACAGGCAGGTGAACAGGCTGGTGAACAGGGAGGCTGGTGAACAGGCTGGTGAACAGGCAGGCAGGTGAACAGGCTGGTGAACAGGCAGGCTGGTGAACAGGCTGGTGAACAGGCATGCTGGTTAACAGGCATGTGAACAGGCTGGTGAACAGGCAGGCTGGTGAACAGGCTGGTAGACAGGCAGGCAGGTGAACAGGCAGCTGAACAGGCTGGTGAACAGGCAGGCTGGTGATCAGGCTGGTGAAAGGGCTGGTGAACAGGCTGGTAAAAAGGCAGGTTAACAGGCAGGTGAACAGGCTGGTGAACAGGCGGGCTGGTGAACAGGCTGGTGAACAGGCTGGTGGACAGGCTGGTGAACAGGCTGGTGAACAGGCAGGTTAACAGGCAGGTGAACAGGCAGGCTGGTGAACAGGCTGGTGAACAGGCAGGCTGGTGAAAGGGCAGGTTAACAGGCTGGTAAACAGGCTGGTGAACAGACAGGCTGGTGAACAGGCAGGTGAACAGGCAGGCAGGTCAACAGGCAGGTGAACAGGCTGGTGAACAGGCTGGTGAACAGGCAGGAAGTGAACAGGCAGGTGAACAGGTTGGTGAACAGGCTGGTGAACAGGCAGGTGAACAGGCTGGTGAACAGGCTGGTGAATAGGCAGGTGAACAGGCAGGTGAACAGGCAGGTGAACAGGCAGGTGAACAGGCAGGCTGGTGAGCAGGCTGGTGAAAAGGCAGGTGAACAGGCCGGTGAACAGGCTGGTGAAAAGGCAGGCTGGTGAACAGGCAGGCTGGGGAACAGGCTGGTGAACAGGCTGGTGAACAGGCTGGTGAACAGGCAGGTGAACAGGCTGGTGAACAGGCAGGTGAACAAGCTGGTGAAAAGGCTGGTGAACAGGCAGGTGAACAGGCAGGCTTGTGAACAGGATGGTGAACAGGCTGGTGAACAGGCTGGTGAACAGGCAGGTGAACAGGCTGGTGAACAGGCAGGTGAACAAGCTGGTGAACAGGCAGGCTGGTAAACAGGCAGGTTAACAGGCAGGTTAACAGGCAGGTGAACAGGCAGGTGAACAGGCTGGTGAACAGGGAGGCTGGTGAACAGGCTGGTGAACAGGCAGGCAGGTGAACAGGCTGGTGAACAGGCAGGCTGGTGAACAGGCTGGTGAACAGGCATGCTGGTTAACAGGCATGTGAACAGGTTGGTGTAAAGGCAGGCTGGTGAACAGGCTGGTGAACAGGCTGGTGAACAGGCAGGCTGGTGAACAGGCGGTGAACAGGCTGGTGAACAGGTTGGTGAACAGGCTGGTGAACAGGCTGGTGAACAGGCAAGTGAACAGGCAGGCTGGTGAACAGGCTGGTGAACAGGCATGCTGGTTAACAGGCATGTGAACAGGTTGGTGTACAGGCAGGCTGGTGAACAGGCTGGTGAACAGGCAGGCTGGTGAACAGGCAGGTGAACAGGGTGGTGAAAAGGCAGGCTGGTGAACAGGCGGTGAACAGGCTGGTGAAAAGGTTGGTGAACAGGCTGGTGAACAGGCTGGTGAAAAGGCAAGTGAACAGGCAGGCTGGTAAACAGGCAGGTTAACAGGCAGGTTAACAGGCAGGTAAACAGGCTGGTGAACAGGCAGGCTGGTGAACGGGCTGGTGACAAGGCTGGTGAACAGGCAGGCTGGTGAACGGGCTGGTGAACAGGCTGGTAAACAGGCAGGCTGGTGAACAGGCAGGCTGGTGAACAGGCTGGTGAACAGGCAGGCTCTTGAACAGGCTGGTGAACAGGCTAGTTAACAGGCAGGTGAACAGGCTGGTGAACAGGCAGGTGAACAGGCAGGTGAACAGGCTGGTGAACAGGCAGGTGAACAGGCAGGTGAACAAGCTGGTGAAAAGGCTGGTGAACAGGCAGGTGAACAGGCAGGCTGGTGAACAGGATGGTAAACAGGCAGGTGAACAGGCAGGCAGGTGAACAGGCAGGTGAACAGGCTGGTGAACAGGGAGGCTGGTGAACAGGCTGGTGAACAGGCAGGCAGGTGAACAGGCTGGTGAACAGGCAGGCTGGTGAACAGGCTGGTGAACAGGCATGCTGGTTAACAGGCATGTGAACAGGTTGGTGTACAGGAAGGCTGGTGAACAGGCTGGTGAACAGGCAGGCTGGTGAACAGGCAGGTGAACAGGCTGGTGAACAGGCAGGCTGGTGAACAGGCGGTGAACAGGCTGGTGAACAGGTTGGTGAACAGGCTGGTGAACAGGCTGGTGAACAGGCAAGTGAACAGGCAGGCTGGTGAACAGGCAAGTGAACAGGCAGGCTGGTGAACAGGCAGGTGAACAGGCTGGTGAACAGGCAGGCTGGTGAACTTGCAGGTGAACAGGCAGGTGAACAGGCTGGTGAACAGGTAGGTGAACAGGCAGGTGAACAGGCTAGTTAACAGGCAGGTGAACAGGCTGGTGAACAGGCTGGTGAACAGGCTGGTGAACAGGTTGGTGAACAGGCAGGCTGGTGAACAGGCAAGTGAACAGGCAGGCTGGTGAAAAGGCTGGTGAACAGGCAGGTGAACAGGCAAGTGAACAGGCAGGCTGGTGAACAGGCAGGTGAACAAGCTGGTGAAAAGGCTGGTGAACAGGCAGGTGAACAGGCAGGCTGGTGAACAGGATGGTGAACAGGCAGGTGAACAGGCAGGTGAACAGGCAGGTGAACAGGCTGATGAACAGGCTGGTGAACAAGCAGGTTAACAAGCTGGTGAAAAGGCTGGTGAACAGGCAGGTGAACAGGCAGGCTGGTGAACAGGATGGTGAACAGGCTGGTGAACAGGCAGGTGAACAGGCTGGTGAACAGGCAGGCTGGTGAACAGGCAGGCTGGTGAACAGGCGGTGAACAGGCTGGTGAACAGGCAGGTGAACAGGCAGGTGAACAGGCTGGTGAACAGGTAGGTGAACAGGCTGGTGAACAGGCAGGTGAACAGGCTAGTTAACAGGCAGGTGAACAGGCTGGTGAACAGGCTGGTGAACAGGCTGGTGAACAGGTTGGTGAACAGGCAGGCTGGTGAACAGGCAAGTGAACAGGCAGGCTGGTGAAAAGGCTGGTGAACAGGCAGGTGAACAGGTTGGTGAACAGGCAGGCTGGTGAACAGGCAAGTGAACAGGCAGGCTGGTGAACAGGCTGGTGAACAGGCAGGTGAACAGGCAAGTGAACAGGCAGGCTGGTGAACAGGCAGGTGAACAGGCTGGTGAACAGGCAGGTGAACAGGCTGGTGAACAGGCAGGTGAACAGGCTGGTGAACAGGCAGGTGAACAGGCAGGTGAACAGGCAGGTGAACAAGCTGGTGAAAAGGCTGGTGAACAGGCAGGTGAACAGGCAGGCTGGTGAACAGGATGGTGAACAGGCAGGTGAACAGGCAGGTGAACAGGCAGGTGAACAGGCTGATGAACAGGCTGGTGAACAGGCAGGTTAACAAGCTCGTGAACAGGCTGGTGAACAAACTGGTGAAAAGGCTGGTGAACTGGCAGGTGAACAGGCAGGCTGGTGAACAGGCAGGTTAACAGGCAGGTTAACAGACAGGTGAACAGGCTGGTGAACAGGCTGGTGAAAAGGCAGGTGAACAGACAGGCTGGTGAACAGGCTGGTGAACAGGCTGGTGAATAGGCAGGTGAACAGGCAGGTGAACAGGCAGGTGAACAGGCTGGTGAACAGGCAGGTGAACAGGCAGGCTGGTGAACAGGCTGGTGAACAGGCTGGTGAACAGGCTGGTGAACAGGCTGGTGAACAGGCTGGTGAACAGGCAGGTGAACAGGCTGGTGAACAGGCTCGTGAACAGGCAGGTGAACAGGTTGGTGAACAGGCAGGCTGGTGAACAGGCTGGTGAACAGGCAGGTGAACAATTAGGTGAACAGGCTGGAGAAACAGGCTGGTGAACAGGCAGGTGAACAGGCAGGTGAACAGGCAGGTGAACAAGCTGGTGAAAAGGCTGGTGAACAGGCAGGTGAACAGGCTGGTGAAAAGGCAGGCTGGTGAACAGGCTGGTGAACAGGCGGGCTGGTGAACAGGCTGGTGAACAGGCGGGCTGGTGAACAGGCTGGTGAACAGGCAGGCTGGTGAACAGGCAGGTGAACAGGCAGGTGAACAGGCTGGTGAACAGGCTGGTGAACAGGCAGGTGAACAGGCTGGTGAACAGTCTGGTGAACAGGCAGGCTGGTGAACAGGCTGGTAGACAGGCTGGTAGACAGGCAGGCAGGTGAACAGGCAGGTGAACAGGCTGGTGAACAGGCTGGTGAACAGGCAGGCTGGTGAACAGGCGGGCTGGTGAACAGGCTGGTGAACTGGCTGGTGAACACGCAGGCTGGTGAACAGGCTGGTGAACAGGTTGGTGTACAGGCAGGCTGGTGAACAGGCTGGTGAACAGGCAGGCTGGTGAACAGGCTGGTGAACAGGCAGGTGAACAGGCTGGTGAACAGGCAGGTGAACAGGCTGGCAATTGAACAGGCAGGTGAACAGGCTGGTGAACAGGTAGGTGAACAGGCAGGTGAACAGGCAGGTGAACAGGCTGGTGAACAGGCAGGTTAACCAGCTGTTGAACAGGCAGGTGAACAGGCAGGTGAAAAGGCAGGCTGGTGAACAGGCTGGTGAACAGGCAGGTGAACAGGCTGGTGAACAGGCTGGTGAACAGGCTGGTGAACAGGCAGGCTGGTTAACAGGCTGGTGAACAGGTTGGTGTACAGGCAGGCTGGTGAACAGGCTGGTGAACAGGCAGGCTGGTGAACAGGCTGGTGAACAGGCAGGTGAACAGGCTGGTGAACAGGCAGGTGAACAGGCTGGCAATTGAACAGGCAGGTGAACAGGCTGGTGAACAGGTAGGTGAACAGGCAGGTGAACAGGCAGGTGAACAGGCTGGTGAACAGGCAGGTTAACCAGCTGTTGAACAGGCAGGTGAACAGGCAGGTGAAAAGGCAGGCTGGTGAACAGGCTGGTGAACAGGCAGGTGAACAGGCTGGTGAACAGGCTGGTGAACAGGCTGGTGAACAGGCAGGCTGGTGAACAGGTTGGTGAACAGGCAGGTGAACAGGCAGGCTGGTGAACAGGCGGTGAACAGGCTGGTGAACAGGCAGGTGAACAGGCAAGTGAACAGGCAGGCTGGTGAACAGGCAGGTGAACAGGCTGGTGAACAGGCAGGTGAACAGGCTGGTGAACAGGCTGGTGAACAGGCTGGTGAACAGGCAGGTGAACAGGCAGGTGAACAGGCAGGTGAACAAGCTGGTGAAAAGGCTGGTGAACAGGCAGGTGAACAGGCAGGCTGGTGAACAGGCAGGTGAACAGGCTGATGAACAGGCTGGTGAACAGGCAGGTTAACAAGCTTGTGAACAGGCAGGTGAACAGGCAGGCTGGTGAACAGGCAGGTGAACAGGCAGGTGAACAGGCAGGCTGGTGAACAGGCAGGTGAACAGGCTGATGAACAGGCTGGTGAACAGGCAGGTTAACAAGCTTGTGAACAGGCAGGTGAACAGGCAGGCTGGTGAACAGGCAGGTTAACAGGCAGGTGAACAGACAGGTGAACAGGCTGGTGAACAGGCTGGTGAAAAGGCAGGTGAACAGACAGGCTGGTGAACATGCTGGTGAACAGGCAGGCTGGTGAACAGGCAGGTGAACAGGCTGGTGAACAGGCTGGTGAACAGGCAGGTGAACAGGCAGGTGAACAGGCAGGTGAACAGGCAGGCTGGTGAACAGGCAGGCTGGTGAACAGGCAGGTGAACAGGCTGGTGAATAGGCAGGTGAACAGGCAGGTGAACAGGCAGGCTGGTGAACAGGCAGGCTGGTGAACAGGCAGGTGAACAGGCTGGTGAACAGGCTGGTGAACAGGCAGGTGAACAGGCAGGTGAACAGGTAGGCTGGTGAACAGGCAGGCTGGTGAACAGGCAGGTGAACAGGCAGGCTGGTGAACAGGCAGGTGAACAGGCAGGTGAACAGGCAGGTGAACAGGCTGGTGAAAAGGCAGGCTGGTGAACAGGCTGGTGAACAGGCTGGTGAACAGGCAGGTGAACTGGCTGGTGAACAGGCTGGTGAAAAGGCTGGTGAACAGGCAGGCTGGTGAACAGGCTGGTGAACAGGCAGGTGAACAGGCAGGTGAACAGGCAGGCAGGTGAACAGGCAGGTGAACAGGCTGGTGAACAGGCAGGCTGGTGAACAGACTGGTGAATAGGCAGGTGAACAGGCAGGTGAACAGGCAGGTGAACAGGCAGGCTGGTGAACAGGCTGGTGAACAGGCTGGTGAACAGGCTGGTGAACAGGCAGGCTGGTGAAACGGATGGTGAACAGGCAGGTGAACAGGCAGGTGAACAGGCTGGTGAACAGGCTGGTGAACAGGCTGGTGAACAGGCAGGTGAACAGGCAGGTGAACAGGAAGGCTGGTGAACAGGCTGGTGAACAGGCAGGTGAACATGCTGGTGAACAGGCTGATGAAAAGGCAGGCTGGTGAACAGGCTGGTGAACAGGCAGGTGAAAAGGCAGGTGAACAGGCAGGTGAACAGGCTGGTGAACAGGCTGGTGAACAGGCAGGCTGGTGAACAGGCTGGTGAAAAGGCAGGCTGGTGAAAAGGCAGGCTGGTGAACAGGCTGGTGAACAGGTTGGTGAACAGGCAGGCTGGTGAACAGGCTGGTGAACAGGCAGGTGAACAGGTTGGTGAACAGGTAGGCTGGTGAACAGGCTGGTGAACAGGCAGGTGAACAGGCAAGTGAACAGGCAGGCTAGTTAACAGGCAGGTGAACAGGCAGGTGAACAGGCTGATGAACAGGCTGGTGAACAGGCAGGTTAACAAGCTCGTGAACAGGCTGGTGAACAAGCTGGTGAACAGGCTGGTGAACAGGCAGGTGAACAGGCAGGTGAACAGACAGGTGAACAGGCTGGTGAACAGGCTGGTGAACAGGCTGGTGAAAAGGCAGGTGAACAGACAGGCTGGTGAACAGGCTGGTGAACAGGCAGGCTGGTGAACAGGCAGGTGAACAGGCTGTTGAACAGGCTGGTGAACAGGCAGGTGAACAGCCTGGTGATCAGGCAGGCTGGTGAACAGGCAGGCTGGTCAACAGGCTGGTAGACAGGCTGGTAGACAGGCAAGCTGGTGAACAGGCAGGCAGGTGAACAGGCTGGTGAACAGGCTGGTGAATAGGCAGGTGAACAGGCAGGTGAACAGGCAGGCTGGTGAACAGGCAGGCTGGTGAACAGGCAGGTGAACAGGCTGGTGAACAGGCTGGTGAACAGGCAGGTGAACAGGCAGGTGAACAGGCAGGCTGGTGAACAGGCAGGCTGGTGAACAGGCAGGTGAACAGGCAGGCTGGTGAACAGGCAGGTGAACAGGCAGGTGAACAGGCAGGTGAACAGGCTGGTGAAAAGGCAGGCTGGTGAACAGGCTGGTGAACAGGCTGGTGAACAGGCAGGTGAACTGGCTGGTGAACAGGCTGGTGAAAAGGCTGGTGAACAGGCAGGCTGGTGAACAGGCTGGTGAACAGGCAGGTGAACAGGCAGGTGAACAGGCAGGCAGGTGAACAGGCAGGTGAACAGGCTGGTGAACAGGCAGGCTGGTGAACAGACTGGTGAATAGGCAGGTGAACAGGCAGGTGAACAGGCAGGTGAACAGGCAGGCTGGTGAACAGGCTGGTGAACAGGCTGGTGAACAGGCTGGTGAACAGGCAGGCTGGTGAAACGGATGGTGAACAGGCAGGTGAACAGGCAGGTGAACAGGCTGGTGAACAGGCTGGTGAACAGGCTGGTGAACAGGCAGGTGAACAGGCAGGTGAACAGGAAGGCTGGTGAACAGGCTGGTGAACAGGCAGGTGAACATGCTGGTGAACAGGCTGATGAAAAGGCAGGCTGGTGAACAGGCTGGTGAACAGGCAGGTGAAAAGGCAGGTGAACAGGCTGGTGAACAGGCTGGTGAACAGGCAGGCTGGTGAACAGGCTGGTGAAAAGGCAGGCTGGTGAAAAGGCAGGCTGGTGAACAGGCTGGTGAACAGGTTGGTGAACAGGCAGGCTGGTGAACAGGCTGGTGAACAGGCAGGTGAACAGGTTGGTGAACAGGCAGGCTGGTGAACAGGCTGGTGAACAGGCAGGTGAACAGGCAAGTGAACAGGCAGGCTAGTTAACAGGCAGGTGAACAGGCAGGTGAACAGGCAGGTGAACAGGCAGGTGAACAGGCTGATGAACAGGCTGGTGAACAGGCAGGTTAACAAGCTCGTGAACAGGCTGGTGAACAAGCTGGTGAACAGGCTGGTGAACAGGCAGGTGAACAGGCAGGTGAACAGACAGGTGAACAGGCTGGTGAACAGGCTGGTGAACAGGCTGGTGAAAAGGCAGGTGAACAGACAGGCTGGTGAACAGGCAGGCTGGTGAACAGGCAGGTGAACAGGCTGTTGAACAGGCTGGTGAACAGGCAGGTGAACAGCCTGGTGATCAGGCAGGCTGGTGAACAGGCAGGCTGGTCAACAGGCTGGTAGACAGGCTGGTAGACAGGCAAGCTGGTGAACAGGCAGGCAGGTGAACAGGCTGGTGAACAGGCTGGTGAATAGGCAGGTGAACAGGCAGGTGAACAGGCAGGCTGGTGAACAGGCAGGCTGGTGAACAGGCAGGTGAACAGGCTGGTGAAAAGGCAGGCTGGTGAACAGGCTGGTGAACAGGCGGGCTGGTGAACAGGCTGGTGAACAGGCTGGTGAACAGGCAGGCTGGTGAACAGGCAGGTGAACAGGCAGGTGAACAGGCAGGTGAACAGGCTGGTGAACAGGCTGGTGAACAGGCAGGCTGGTGAACAGGCAGGTGAACAGGCTGGTGAACAGTCTGGTGAACAGGCTGGTGAACAGGCAGGCTGGTGAACAGGCGGGCTGGTGAACAGGCTGGTGAACAGGCTGGTGGACAGGCTGGTGAAGAAGCTGGTAAATAGGCAGGCTGGTGAACAGGCTGGTGAACAGGCAGGTTAACAGGCAGGTGAACAGGCAGGCTGGTGAACAGGCAGGTGAACAGGCTGGTGAACAGGCAGGTTAACAAGCTGTTGAACAGGCAGGTGAACAGGCAGGTGAACAGGCAGGTGAACAGGCAGGCTGGTGAACAGGCTGGTGAACAGGCAGGTGAACAGGCTGGTGAACAGGCTGGTGAAAAGGCAGGCTGGTGAACAGGCTGGTGAACAGGTTGGTGAACAGGCAGGCTGGTGAACAGGCTGGTGAACAGGCTGGTGAACAGGCAGGTGAACAGGTTGGTGAACAGGCAGGCTGGTGAACAGGCTGGTGAACAGGCAGGTGAACAGGTTGGTGAACAGGCAGGCTGGTGAACAGGCTGGTGAACAGGCAGGTGAACAGGCAAGTGAACAGGCAGGCTGGTGAACAGGCTGGTGAACAGGCAGGTGAACAGGCTGGTGAAAAGGCAGGCTGGTGAACAGGCTGGTGAAGAGGCAGGTGAACAGGCAAGTGAACAGGCAGGCTGGTGAACAGGCAGGTGAACAGGCAGGTGAACAGGCTGGTGAACAGGCTGGTGAACAGGCAGGCTGGTGAACAGGCTGGTGAACAGGCAGGTGAACAGGCAGGCAGGTGAACAGGCAGGTGAACAGGCTGGTGAACAGGCAGGCTGGTGAACAGGCAGGCTGGTGAACAGGCAGGTGAACAGGCTGGTGAACAGGCAGGCTGGTGAACAGGCAGGCTGGTGAACAGGCAGGCTGGTGAACAGGCTGGTGAATAGGCAGGTGAACAGGCAGGTGAACAGGCAGGTGAACAGGCAGGCTGGTGAACAGGCTGGTGAACAGGCTGGTGAACAGGCAGGTGAACAGGCAGGTGAACAGGCTGGTGAACAGGCTGGTGAACAGGCTGGTGAACAGGCAGGTGAACAGGCTGGTGAACAGGCTGGTGAAAAGGCAGGCTGGTGAACAGGCTGGTGAACAGGTTGGTGAACAGGCAGGCTGGTGAACAGGCTGGTGAACAGGCTGGTGAACAGGCAGGTGAACAGGTTGGTGAACAGGCAGGCTGGTGAACAGGCTGGTGAACAGGCAGGTGAACAGGCAAGTGAACAGGCAGGCTAGTTAACAGGCAGGTGAACAGGCAGGTGAACAGGCAGGTGAACAGGCTGATGAACAGGCTGGTGAACAGGCAGGTTAACAAGCTCGTGAACAGGCTGGTGAACAAGCTGGTGAACAGGCTGGTGAACAGGCAGGTGAACAGGCAGGTGAACAGACAGGTGAACAGGCTGGTGAACAGGCTGGTGAAAAGGCAGGTGAACAGACAGGCTGGTGAACAGGCTGGTGAACAGGCAGGCTGGTGAACAGGCAGGTGAACAGGCTGTTGAACAGGCTGGTGAACAGGCAGGTGAACAGCCTGGTGATCAGGCAGGCTGGTGAACAGGCAGGCTGGTCAACAGGCTGGTAGACAGGCTGGTAGACAGGCAAGCTGGTGAACAGGCAGGCAGGTGAACAGGCTGGTGAACAGGCTGGTGAATAGGCAGGTGAAAAGGCAGGTGAACAGGCAGGCTGGTGAACAGGCAGGCTGGTGAACAGGCAGGTGAACAGGCGGGCTGGTGAACAGGCTGGTGAACAGGCTGGTGAACAGGCAGGCTGGTGAAAAGGCAGGTGAACAGGCAGGTGAACAGGCAGGTGAACAGGCTGGTGAACAGGCTGGTGAACAGGCAGGTGAACAGGCTGGTGAACAGTCTGGTGAACAGGCTGGTGAACAGGCTGGTGAACAGGCGGGCTGGTGAACAGGCTGGTGAACAGGCTGGTGGACAGGCTGGTGAAGAAGCTGGTAAATAGGCAGGCTGGTGAACAGGCTGGTGAACAGGCAGGTTAACAGGCAGGTGAACAGGCAGGCTGGTGAACAGGCAGGTGAACAGGCTGGTGAACAGGCAGGTTAACAAGCTGTTGAACAGGCAGGTGAACAGGCAGGTGAACAGGCTGGTGAAAAGGCAGGTGAACAGGCAGGTGAACAGGCAGGCTGGTGAACAGGCTGGTGAACAGGCAGGTGAACAGGCTGGTGAACAGGCTGGTGAAAAGGCAGGCTGGTGAACAGGCTGGTGAACAGGTTGGTGAACAGGCAGGCTGGTGAACAGGCTGGTGAACAGGCTGGTGAACAGGCAGGTGAACAGGTTGGTGAACAGGCAGGCTGGTGAACAGGCTGGTGAACAGGCAGGTGAACAGGTTGGTGAACAGGCAGGCTGGTGAACAGGCTGGTGAACAGGCAGGTGAACAGGCAAGTGAACAGGCAGGCTGGTGAACAGGCTGGTGAACAGGCAGGTGAACAGGCTGGTGAAAAGGCAGGCTGGTGAACAGGCTGGTGAAGAGGCAGGTGAACAGGCAAGTGAACAGGCAGGCTGGTGAACAGGCTGGTGAACAGGTTGGTGAACAGGCAGGCTGGTGAACAGGCTGGTGAACAGGCTGGTGAACAGGCAGGTGAACAGGTTGGTGAACAGGCAGGCTGGTGAACAGGCTGGTGAACAGGCAGGTGAACAGGTTGGTGAACAGGCAGGCTGGTGAACAGGCTGGTGAACAGGCAGGTGAACAGGCAAGTGAACAGGCAGGTGAACAGGCTGGTGAAAAGGCAGGCTGGTGAACAGGCTGGTGAAGAGGCAGGTGAACAGGCAAGTGAACAGGCAGGCTGGTGAACAGGCAGGTGAACAGGCAGGTGAACAGGCTGGTGAACAGGCTGGTGAACAGGCTGGTGAACAGGCAGGTGAACAGGCTGGTGAACAGGCTGGTGAACAGGCAGGTGAACAGGCTGGTGAAAAGGCAGGCTGGTGAACAGGCTGGTGAAGAGGCAGGTGAACAGGCAAGTGAACAGGCAGGCTGGTGAACAGGCAGGTGAACAGGCAGGTGAACAGGCTGGTGAACAGGCTGGTGAACAGGCAGGCTGGTGAACAGGCTGGTGAACAGGCAGGTGAACAGGCAGGCAGGTGAACAGGCAGGTGAACAGGCTGGTGAACAGGCAGGCTGGTGAACAGGCAGGCTGGTGAACAGGCAGGTGAACAGGCTGGTGAACAGGCAGGCTGGTGAACAGGCAGGCTGGTGAACAGGCAGGCTGGTGAACAGGCTGGTGAACAGGCAGGTGAACTGGCTGGTGAACAGGCTGGTGAAAAGGCTGGTGAACAGGCAGGCTGGTGAACAGGCTGGTGAACAGGCAGGTGAACAGGCAGGTGAACAGGCAGGCAGGTGAACAGGCAGGTGAACAGGCTGGTGAACAGGCAGGCTGGTGAACAGACTGGTGAATAGGCAGGTGAACAGGCAGGTGAACAGGCAGGTGAACAGGCAGGCTGGTGAACAGGCTGGTGAACAGGCTGGTGAACAGGCTGGTGAACAGGCAGGCTGGTGAAACGGATGGTGAACAGGCAGGTGAACAGGCAGGTGAACAGGCAGGTGAACAGGCTGGTGAACAGGCTGGTGAACAGGCTGGTGAACAGGCAGGTGAACAGGCAGGTGAACAGGAAGGCTGGTGAACAGGCTGGTGAACAGGCAGGTGAACATGCTGGTGAACAGGCTGATGAAAAGGCAGGCTGGTGAACAGGCTGGTGAACAGGCAGGTGAAAAGGCAGGTGAACAGGCTGGTGAACAGGCTGGTGAACAGGCAGGCTGGTGAACAGGCTGGTGAAAAGGCAGGCTGGTGAAAAGGCAGGCTGGTGAACAGGCTGGTGAACAGGTTGGTGAACAGGCAGGCTGGTGAACAGGCTGGTGAACAGGCAGGTGAACAGGTTGGTGAACAGGCAGGCTGGTGAACAGGCTGGTGAACAGGCAGGTGAACAGGCAAGTGAACAGGCAGGCTAGTTAACAGGCAGGTGAACAGGCAGGTGAACAGGCAGGTGAACAGGCTGATGAACAGGCTGGTGAACAGGCAGGTTAACAAGCTCGTGAACAGGCTGGTGAACAAGCTGGTGAACAGGCTGGTGAACAGGCAGGTGAACAGGCAGGTGAACAGACAGGTGAACAGGCTGGTGAACAGGCTGGTGAACAGGCTGGTGAAAAGGCAGGTGAACAGACAGGCTGGTGAACAGGCTGGTGAACAGGCAGGCTGGTGAACAGGCAGGTGAACAGGCTGTTGAACAGGCTGGTGAACAGGCAGGTGAACAGCCTGGTGATCAGGCAGGCTGGTGAACAGGCAGGCTGGTCAACAGGCTGGTAGACAGGCTGGTAGACAGGCAAGCTGGTGAACAGGCAGGCAGGTTAACAGGCTGGTGAACAGGCTGGTGAATAGGCAGGTGAACAGGCAGGTGAACAGGCAGGCTGGTGAACAGGCAGGCTGGTGAACAGGCTGGTGAACAGGCGGGCTGGTGAACAGGCTGGTGAACAGGCTGGTGAACAGGCAGGCTGGTGAACAGGCAGGTGAACAGGCAGGTGAACAGGCAGGTGAACAGGCTGGTGAACAGGCTGGTGAACAGGCAGGCTGGTGAACAGGCAGGTGAACAGGCTGGTGAACAGTCTGGTGAACAGGCTGGTGAACAGGCAGGCTGGTGAACAGGCGGGCTGGTGAACAGGCTGGTGAACAGGCTGGTGGACAGGCTGGTGAAGAAGCTGGTAAATAGGCAGGCTGGTGAACAGGCTGGTGAACAGGCAGGCTGGTGAACAGGCTGGTGAACAGGCTGGTGAACAGGCAGGTGAACAGGCTGGTGAACAGGCAGGTTAACAAGCTGTTGAACAGGCAGGTGAACAGGCAGGTGAACAGGCTGGTGAAAAGGCAGGTGAACAGGCAGGTGAACAGGCAGGCTGGTGAACAGGCTGGTGAACAGGCAGGTGAACAGGCAAGTGAACAGGCAGGCTGGTGAACAGGCTGGTGAACAGGCAGGTGAACAGGCTGGTGAAAAGGCAGGCTGGTGAACAGGCTGGTGAAGAGGCAGGTGAACAGGCAAGTGAACAGGCAGGCTGGTGAACAGGCAGGTGAACAGGCAGGTGAACAGGCTGGTGAACAGGCTGGTGAACAGGCTGGTGAACAGGCAGGCTGGTGAACAGGCTGGTGAACAGGCAGGTGAACAGGCAGGCAGGTGAACAGGCAGGTGAACAGGCTGGTGAACAGGCAGGCTGGTGAACAGGCAGGCTGGTGAACAGGCAGGTGAACAGGCTGGTGAACAGGCAGGCTGGTGAACAGGCAGGCTGGTGAACAGGCAGGCTGGTGAACAGGCTGGTGAATAGGCAGGTGAACAGGCAGGTGAACAGGCAGGTGAACAGGCAGGCTGGTGAACAGGCTGGTGAATAGGCAGGTGAACAGGCAGGTGAACAGGCAGGTGAACAGGCAGGCTGGTGAACAGGCTGGTGAACAGGCTGGTGAACAGGCAGGTGAACAGGCAGGTGAACAGGCTGGTGAACAGGCTGGTGAACAGGCTGGTGAACAGGCAGGTGAACAGGCTGGTGAACAGGCTGGTGAAAAGGCAGGCTGGTGAACAGGCTGGTGAACAGGTTGGTGAACAGGCAGGCTGGTGAACAGGCTGGTGAACAGGCTGGTGAACAGGCAGGTGAACAGGTTGGTGAACAGGCAGGCTGGTGAACAGGCTGGTGAACAGGCAGGTGAACAGGCAAGTGAACAGGCAGGCTAGTTAACAGGCAGGTGAACAGGCAGGTGAACAGGCAGGTGAACAGGCTGATGAACAGGCTGGTGAACAGGCAGGTTAACAAGCTCGTGAACAGGCTGGTGAACAAGCTGGTGAACAGGCTGGTGAACAGGCAGGTGAACAGGCAGGTGAACAGACAGGTGAACAGGCTGGTGAACAGGCTGGTGAACAGGCTGGTGAAAAGGCAGGTGAACAGACAGGCTGGTGAACAGGCTGGTGAACAGGCAGGCTGGTGAACAGGCAGGTGAACAGGCTGTTGAACAGGCTGGTGAACAGGCAGGTGAACAGCCTGGTGATCAGGCAGGCTGGTGAACAGGCAGGCTGGTCAACAGGCTGGTAGACAGGCTGGTAGACAGGCAAGCTGGTGAACAGGCAGGCAGGTGAACAGGCTGGTGAACAGGCTGGTGAATAGGCAGGTGAACAGGCAGGTGAACAGGCAGGCTGGTGAACAGGCAGGCTGGTGAACAGGCAGGTGAACAGGCTGGTGAAAAGGCAGGCTGGTGAACAGGCTGGTGAACAGGCGGGCTGGTGAACAGGCTGGTGAACAGGCTGGTGAACAGGCAGGCTGGTGAACAGGCAGGTGAACAGGCAGGTGAACAGGCTGGTGAACAGGCTGGTGAACAGGCAGGCTGGTGAACAGGCAGGTGAACAGGCTGGTGAACAGTCTGGTGAACAGGCTGGTGAACAGGCAGGCTGGTGAACAGGCGGGCTGGTGAACAGGCTGGTGAACAGGCTGGTGGACAGGCTGGTGAAGAAGCTGGTAAATAGGCAGGCTGGTGAACAGGCTGGTGAACAGGCAGGTTAACAGGCAGGTGAACAGGCAGGCTGGTGAACAGGCAGGTGAACAGGCTGGTGAACAGGCAGGTTAACAAGCTGTTGAACAGGCAGGTGAACAGGCAGGTGAACAGGCTGGTGAAAAGGCAGGTGAACAGGCAGGTGAACAGGCAGGTGAACAGGCAGGCTGGTGAACAGGCTGGTGAACAGGCAGGTGAACAGGCTGGTGAACAGGCTGGTGAAAAGGCAGGCTGGTGAACAGGCTGGTGAACAGGTTGGTGAACAGGCAGGCTGGTGAACAGGCTGGTGAACAGGCTGGTGAACAGGCAGGTGAACAGGTTGGTGAACAGGCAGGCTGGTGAACAGGCTGGTGAACAGGCAGGTGAACAGGCAAGTGAACAGGCAGGCTGGTGAACAGGCTGGTGAACAGGCAGGTGAACAGGCTGGTGAAAAGGCAGGCTGGTGAACAGGCTGGTGAAGAGGCAGGTGAACAGGCAAGTGAACAGGCAGGCTGGTGAACAGGCAGGTGAACAGGCAGGTGAACAGGCAGGTGAACAGGCTGGTGAACAGGCTGGTGAACAGGCTGGTGAACAGGCAGGCTGGTGAACAGGCTGGTGAACAGGCAGGTGAACAGGCAGGCAGGTGAACAGGCAGGTGAACAGGCTGGTGAACAGGCAGGCTGGTGAACAGGCAGGTGAACAGGCTGGTGAACAGGCAGGCTGGTGAACAGGCAGGCTGGTGAACAGGCAGGCTGGTGAACAGGCTGGTGATTAGGCAGGTGAACAGGCAGGTGAACAGGCAGGTGAACAGGCAGGCTGGTGAACAGGCTGGTGAACAGGCTGGTGAACAGGCAGGTGAACAGGCTGGTGAACAGGCTGGTGAACAGGCTGGTGAACAGGCAGGTGAACAGGCTGGTGAACAGGCTGGTGAAAAGGCAGGCTGGTGAACAGGCTGGTGAACAGGTTGGTGAACAGGCAGGCTGGTGAACAGGCTGGTGAACAGGCTGGTGAACAGGCAGGTGAACAGGTTGGTGAACAGGCAGGCTGGTGAACAGGCTGGTGAACAGGCAGGTGAACAGGCAGGTGAACAGGCAGGCTGGTGAACAGGCTGGTGAACAGGCTGGTGAACAGGCAGGTGAACAGGCTGGTGAACAGGCTGGTGAACAGGCTGGTGAACAGGCAGGTGAACAGGCTGGTGAACAGGCTGGTGAAAAGGCAGGCTGGTGAACAGGCTGGTGAACAGGTTGGTGAACAGGCAGGCTGGTGAACAGGCTGGTGAACAGGCTGGTGAACAGGCAGGTGAACAGGTTGGTGAACAGGCAGGCTGGTGAACAGGCTGGTGAACATGCAGGTGAACAGGTTGGTGAACAGGCAGGCTGGTGAACAGGCTGGTGAACAGGCAGGTGAACAGGTTGGTGAACAGGCAGGCTGGTGAACAGGCTGCTGAACAGGCAGGTGAACAGGCAAGTGAACAGGCAGGCTGGTGAACAGGCTGGTGAACAGGCTGGTGAACAGGCTGGTGAAAAGGCAGGCTGGTGAACAGGCTGGTGAACAGGCAGGTGAACAGGCTGGTGAACAGGCTGGTGAAAAGGCAGGCTGGTGAACAGGCTGGTGAAGAGGCAGGTGAACAGGCAAGTGAACAGGCAGGCTGGTGAACAGGCAGGTGAACAGGCAGGTGAACAGGCTGGTGAACAGGCTGGTGAACAGGCTGGTGAACAGGCAGGCTGGTGAACAGGCTGGTGAACAGGCAGGTGAACAGGCAGGCAGGTGAACAGGCAGGCTGGTGAACAGGCTGGTGAATAGGCAGGTGAACAGGCAGGTGAACAGGCAGGTGAACAGGCAGGCTGGTGAACAGGCTGGTGAACAGGCTGGTGAACAGGCAGGTGAACAGGCTGGTGAACAGGCTGGTGAACAGGCTGGTGAACAGGCAGGTGAACAGGCTGGTGAACAGGCTGGTGAAAAGGCAGGCTGGTGAACAGGCTGGTGAACAGGTTGGTGAACAGGCAGGCTGGTGAACAGGCTGGTGAACAGGCTGGTGAACAGGCAGGTGAACAGGTTGGTGAACAGGCAGGCTGGTGAACAGGCTGGTGAACAGGCAGGTGAACAGGCAAGTGAACAGGCAGGCTGGTGAACAGGCTGGTGAACAGGCTGGTGAACAGGCTGGTGAAAAGGCAGGCTGGTGAACAGGCTGGTGAACAGGCTGGTGAACAGGCTGGTGAAAAGGCAGGCTGGTGAACAGGCTGGTGAACAGGCAGGTGAACAGGCAAGTAAACAGGCAGGCTGGTGAACAGGCAGGTGAACAGGCAGGTGAACAGGCAGGCTGGTGAACAGGCTGGTGAACAGGCAGGTGAACAGGCTGGTGAAAAGGCAGGCTGGTGAACAGGCTGGTGAACAGGCAGGTGAACAGGCAAGTGAACAGGCAGGCTGGTGAACAGGCAGGTGAACAGGCAGGTGAACAGGCAGGCTGGTGAACAGGCTGGTGAACAGGCAGGTGAACAGGCTGGTGAAAAGGCAGGCTGGTGAACAGGCTGGTGAACAGGCAGGTGAACAGGCAAGTGAACAAGCAGGCTGGTGAACAGGCAGGTGAACAGGCAGGTGAACAGGCTGGTGAACAGGCTGGTGAACAGGCTGGTGAACAGGCAGGCTGGTGAACAGGCTGGTGAACAGGCAGGTGAACAGGCAGGCAGGTGAACAGGCAGGTGAACAGGCTGGTGAACAGGCAGGCTGGTGAACAGGCAGGCTGGTGAACAGGCTGGTGAATAGGCAGGTGAACAGGCAGGTGAACAGGCAGGTGAAAAGGCAGGCTGCTGAACAGGCTGGTGAACAGGCTGGTGAACAGGCAGGTGAACAGGCTGGTGAACAGGCTGGTGAAAAGGCAGGCTGGTGAACAGGCAGGTGAACAGGCAGGCTGGTGAAACGGATGGTGAACAGGCAGGTGAACAGGCAGGTGAACAGGCAGGTGAACAGGCTGGTGAAAAGGCTGGTGAACAGGCAGGTGAACAGGCTGGTGAACAGGCTGGTGAAAAGGCAGGCTGGTGAACAGGCAGGTGAACAGGCAGGCTGGTGAAACGGATGGTGAACAGGCAGGTGAACAGGCAGGTGAACAGGCAGGTGAACAGGCTGGTGAAAAGGCTGGTGAACAGGCAGGTGAACAGGCTGGTGAACAGGCGGGCTGGTGAACAGGCTGGTGGACAGGCTGGTGAACAGGCTGGTGGACAGGCTGTTGAACAGGCAGGCTGGTGAACAGGCTGGTGAACAGGCAGGTGAACAGTCTGGTGAACAGGCAGGTGAACAGGCTGGTGGACAGGCTG
Organism: Telmatherina bonti; assembly: GCF_933228915.1. Classification (NCBI taxonomy): domain Eukaryota; kingdom Metazoa; phylum Chordata; class Actinopteri; order Atheriniformes; family Telmatherinidae; genus Telmatherina; species Telmatherina bonti. The sequence continues at coordinate 514,557 of NC_136633.1, forward strand.
GTGAACAGGCAGGCTGGTGAACAGGCTGGTGGACAGGCTGGTGAACAGGCAGGTGAACAGTCTGGTGAACCGGCAGGCTGGTGAACAGGCTGGTGAACAGGCTGGTGAACAGGCAGGTGAACAGTCTGGTGAACAGGCAGGTGAACAGGCTGGTGAACAGGCAGGTGAACAGGCTGGTGAACAGGCAGGCTGGTGAACAGGCAGGTGAACAGGCTGGTGAACAGGCTGGTGAACAGGCAGGCTGGTAGACAGGCTGGTAGACAGGCTGGTAGACAGGCAGGCAGGTGAACAGGCAGGTGAACAGGCAGGCTGGTGAACAGGCTGGTGAACAGGCAGGCAGGTGAACAGGCTGGTGAACAGGCTGGTAGACAGGCAGGCAGGTGAACAGGCAGGTTAACAGGCAGGTGAACAGGCTGGTGAACGGGCTGGTGAACAGGCTGGTGAACGGGCAGGCTGGTGAACAGGCTGGTGAACAGGCAGGTGAACAGGCAGGCTGGTGAACAGGCTGGTGGACAGGCTGGAAGGTGAACAGGCAGGTGAACAGGCTGGTGAACGGGCAGGCTGGTGAACAGGCTGGTGAACAGGCTGGTGGACAGGCTGGCAGGTGAACAGGCAGGTGAACAGGCTGGTGAACAGGCAGTTTGGTGAACAGGCTGGTGAACAGGCAGGCTGGTGAACAGGCTGGTGAACAGGCAGGCTGGTAAACAGGCAGGTTAACAGGCAGGTGAACAGACAGGTGAACAGGCTGGTGAACAGGCTGGTGAACAGGCTGGTGAACAGGCAGGCTGGTGAACAGGCTGGTGAAAAGGCTGGTGAACAGGCAGGTGAACAGGCTGGTAGACAGGCTGGTGAACAGGAAGGCAGGTGAACAGGCTGGTGAACAGGCTGGTGAAAAGGCAAGTGAACAGGCAGGCTGGTGAACAGGCAGGTGAACAGGCTGGTGAACAGGTAGGTGAACAGGCTGGTGAACAGGCAGGCTGGTGAACAGGCAGGTGAACAGGCTGGTGAACAGGCAGGTGAACAGGCTGGTGAACAGGCAGGTGAACAGGCTGGCAGGTGAACAGGCAGGTGAACAGGCTGGTGAACAGGCAGGTGAACAGGCTGGTGAACAGGCAGGCTGGTGAACAGGCAGGTGAACAAGCTGGTGAAAAGGCAGGCTGGTGAACAGGCAGGTGAACAGGCTGGCAGGTGAACAGGCAGGTGAACAGGTAGGTGAACAGGCTGGTGAACAGGCAGGCTGGTGAACAGGCAGGTGAACAGGCTGGTGAACAGGCAGGTGAACAGGCTGGTGAACAGGCAGGCTGGTGAACAGGCAGGTGAACAGGCTAGTTAACAGGCAGGTGAACAGGCTGGTGAACAGGCAGGTGAACAGGCAGGTGAACAGGCAGGTGAACAGGCTGGTGAACAGGCTGGTGAACAGGCAGGTTAACAAGCTCGTGAACAGGCAGGTGAACAGGCTGGTGAACAGGCAGGCTGGCAAACAGGCAGGTTAACAGGCAGGTGAACAGACAGGTGAACAGGCTGGTGAACAGGCTGGTGAAAAGGCAGGTGAACAGGCAGGCTGGTGAACAGGCAGGTGAACAGGCTGGTGAACAGGCAGGCTGGTGAACAGGCAGGTGAACAGGCTAGTTAACAGGCAGGTGAACAGGCTGGTGAACAGGCTGGTGAACAGGCAGGTTAACAAGCTCGTGAACAGGCTGGTGAACAGGCTGGTGAACAGGCAGGCTGGCAAACAGGCAGGTTAACAGGCAGGTGAACAGACAGGTGAACAGGCTGGTGAACAGGCTGGTGAAAAGGCAGGTGAACAGGCTGGTGAACAGGCAGGTGAACAGGCTGGTGAACAGGCTGGTGAACAGGCAGGCAGGTGAACAGGCTGGTGAACAGGCAGGCTGGTGAATAGGCTGTTGAACAGGCTGGTGAACAGGCTGGTGAACAGGCAGGTGAACAGGCTGGTGAACAGGCAGGAAGGTGAACAGGCTGTTGAACAGGCTGGTGAATAGGCAGGTGAACAGGCAGGTGAACAGGCAGGTGAACAGGCAGGCTGGTGAACAGGCTGGTGAACAGGCAGGTGAACAGGCTGGTGAAAAGGCAGGCTGGTGAACAGGCTGGTGAACAGGCGGGCTGGTGAACAGGCTGGTGAACAGGCAGGCTGGTGAACAGGCTGGTGAACAGGCAGGTGAACAGGCAGGTGAACAGGCTGGTGAACAGGCAGGCTGGTGAACAGGCTGGTGAAAAGGCTGGTGAACAGGCTGGTAGACAGGCTGGTAGACAGGCTGGTGAACAGGCAGGCTGGTGAACAGGCTGGTGAACAGGCTGGTGAACAGGCAGGCAGGTGAACAGGCTGGTAAACAGGCAGGCTGGTGAATAGGCTGTTGAACAGGCTGGTGAAAAGGCAGGTGAACAGGCTGGTGAACAGGCTGGTAGACAGGCTGGTGAACAGGCTGGTGAACAGGCAGGCTGGTGAACAGGCTGGCTGGTGAACAGGCTGGTGAACAGGCTGGTGAACAGGCAGGTGAACAGGCAGGTGAACAAGCTGGTGAACAGGCTGGTGAACAGGCAGGTGAACAGGCAGGCTGGTGAACAGGATGGTGAACAGGCAGGTGACCAGGCTGGTGAACAGGCAGGTGAAAAAGCAGGTGAACAAGCTGGTGAACAGGCTGGTGAACAGGCAGGTGAACAGGCAGGCTGGTGAACAGGATGGTGAACAGGCAGGTGAACAGGCAGGTGAACAGGCTGGTGAACAGGCTGGTGAACAGGCAGGTGAACAGGCAGGCTGGTGAACAGGATGGTGAACAGCCAGGTGAACAGGCAGGTGAACAGGCAGGTTAACAAGTTCGTGAACAGGCTGGTGAAAAGGGAGGCTGGTGAACAGGCAGGTGAACAGTCTGGTGAACAGGCAGGCTGGTGAACAGGCAGGTGAACAGGCAGGCTGGTGAACAGGCTGGTGAACAGGCAGGCTGGTGAACAGGCTGGTGAACAGGCTGGTGAACAGGCAGGTGAACAGGCTGGTGAACAGGCTGGTGAACAGGCTGGTGAACAGGCAGGTGAACAGGCTGGTGAACAGGCAGGTGAACAGGCTGGTGAACAGGCTGGTGAACAGGCTGGTGAACAGGCTGGTGAACAGGCAGGTGAACAGGCAGGTGAACAGGCTGGTGAACAGGCAGGCTGGTGAACAGGCTGGTAGACAGGCAGACAGGTGAAAAGGCAGGTGAACAGGCTGGTGAAAAGGCAGGCTGGTGATCAGGCTGGTGAAAGGGCTGGTGAACAGGCTGGTGAACAGGCGGGCTGGTGAACAGGCTGGTGAACAGGCTGGTGAACAGGCAGGTTAACAAGCTCGTGAACAGGCTGGTGAACAGGCTGGTGAAAAGGGAGGCTGGTGAACAGGCAGGTGAACAGTCTGGTGAACAGGCATGCTGGTGAACAGGCTGGTGAACAGGCAGGTGAACAGGCAGGTGAACAGGCAGGTGAACAGGCTGGTGAACAGGCTGGTGAACAGGCTGGTGAACAGGCTGGTGAACAGGCTGGTGGACAGGCTGGTGAAGAGGCAGGCTGGTGAACAGGCTGGTGAACAGGCAGGCAGGTGAACAGGCTGGTAGACAGGCTGGTAGACAGGCAGGCAGGTGAACAGGCAGGTGAACAGGCAGGCTGGTGAACAGGCTGGTGAACAGGCAGGCAGGTGAACAGGCTGGTAGACAGGCTGGTAGACAGGCAGGCAGGTCAACAGGCAGGTGAACAGGCTGGTGAACAGGCAGGTGAACAGGCAGGTGAACAGGCTGGTGAACAGGCTGGTAGACAGGCAGGCAGGTGAACAGGCAGGAGAACAGGCTGGTGAACAGGCAGGTGAACAGGCTGGTGAACAGGCAGGTGAACAAGCTGGTGAAAAGGCTGGTGAACAGGCAGGTGAACAGGCTGGTGAACAGGCTGGTGAAGAGGCAGGTTAACAGGCAGGTGAACAGGCTGGTGAACAGGATGGTGAACAGGCTGGTGAAAAGGCAAGTGAACAGGCAGGCTGGTGAACAGGCTGGTGAACAGGCAGGTGAACAGGCTGGTGAACAGGCAGGTGAACAGGCTGGCAGGTGAACAGGCAGGTGAACAGGCTGGTGAACAGGTAGGTGAACAGGCTGGTGAACAGGCAGGCTGGTGAACAGGCAGGTGAACAGGCTAGTTAACAGGCAGGTGAACAGGCTGGTGAACAGGCAGGCTGGTGAACAGGCAGGTGAACAGGCTAGTTAACAGGCAGGTGAACAGGCTGGTGAACAGGCAGGTGAACAGGCAGGTGAACAGGCTGGTGAACAGGCTGGTGAACAGGCAGGTTAACAGGCTGGTGAACAGGCAGGCTGGCAAACAGGCAGGTTAACAGGCAGGTGAACAGACAGATGAACAGGATGGTGAACAGGCTGGTGAACAGGCAGGCTGGTGAACAGGCAGGCTGGTGAACAGGCAGGCTGGTGAACAGGCAGGTGAACAGGCTGGTGAACAGGCTGGTGAGCAGGCAGGTGAACAGGCTGGTGAACAGGCAGGCAGGTGAACAGGCTGTTGAACAGGCTGGTGAATAGGCAGGTGAACAGGCAGGTGAACAGGCAGGTGAACAGGCAGGCTGGTGAACAGGCTGGTGAACAGGCAGGTGAACAGGCTGGTGAAAAGGCAGGCTGGTGAACAGGCTGGTGAACAGGCGGGCTGGTGATCAGGCTGGTGAACAGGCAGGCTGGTGAACAGGCTGGTGAACAGGCAGGTGAACAGGCAGGTGAACAGGCTGGTGAACAGGCAGGCTGGTCAACAGGCTGGTGAAAAGGCTGGTGAACAGGCTGGTAGACAGTCTGGTAGACAGGTTGGTGAACAGGCAGGCTGGTGAACAGGTTGGTGAACAGGCAGGTGAACAGGCTGGTGAACAGGCAGGTGTACAGGCTGGTGAACAGGCAGGTGAACAGGCTGGTGAACAGGCAGGTGTACAGGCTGATGAACAGGCAGGTGAACAGGCAGGTAAACAGGCTGGTGAACAGGCAGGCTGGTCAACAGGCTGGTGAAAAGGCTGGTGAACAGGCTGGTAGACAGGCTGGTAGACAGGCTGGTGAACAGGCAGGCTGGTGAACAGGCTGGTGAACAGGCTGGTGAACAGGCTGGTGAACAGGCAGGTGTACAGGCGTGTGAACAGGCAGGTGAACAGGCAGGTGAACAGGCTGGTGACCAGGAAGGTGAACAGGCTGGTGAACAGGCTGGTGAACAGGCAGGCTGGTGACCAGGAAGGTGAACAGGCTGGTGAACAGGCTGGTGAACAGGCAGGCAGGTGAACAGGCTGGTGAACAGGCAGGCTGGTGAATAGGCTGTTGAACAGGCTGGTGAATAGGCAGGTGAACAGGCTGGTGAACAGGCTGGTAGACAGGCTGGTGAACAGGCTGGTGAACAGGCAGGCAGGTGAACAGGCTGTTGAACAGGCTGGTGAATAGGCAGGTGAACAGGCTGGTGAACAGGCTGGTAGACAGGCTGGTGAACAGGCTGGTGAACAGGCAGGCAGGTGAACAGGCTTTTGAACAGGCTGGTGAATAGGCAGGTGAACAGGCAGGCGAACAGCCTGGTGATCAGGCAGGCTGGTCAACAGGCTGGTAGACAGGCTGGTGAACAGGCTGGTGAACAGGCAGGCTGGTGAACAGGCTGGTGAAAAGGCTGGTGAACAGGCTGGTGAACAGGCAGGCTGGTGAACAGGCTGGTAGACAGGCTGGTAGACAGGCAGGCAGGTGAACAGGCAGGTGAACAGGCTGGTAGACAGGCTGGTGAACAGGCAGTCTGGTGAACAGGCTGGTGAACAGGCAGGTGAACAGGCTGGTGAACAGGCAGGTGAACAGGCAGGTGAAAAGGCTGGTGAACAGGCTGGTGAAAAGGCAAGTAAAAAGGCAGGCTGGTGAACAGGCAGGTGAACAGGCTGGTGAACAGGCAGGCTGGTGAACAGGCAGGTGAACAGGCAGATGAACAAGCTGGTGAAAAGGCTGGTGAACAGGCTGGTGAACAGGCAGGGTGGTGAACAGGCAGGTGAACAGGCAGGTGAACAAGCTGGTGAAAAGGCTGGTGAACAGGTAGGTGAACAGGCTGGTGAACAGGCAGGCTGGTGAACAGGCAGGTGAACAGGCTGGTGAACAGGCAGGTGAACAGGCTGGCAGGTGAACAGGCAGGTGAACAGGCAGGTGAACAAGCTGGTGAAAAGGCTGGTGAACAGGTAGGTGAACAGGCTGGTGAACAGGCAGGCTGGTGAACAGGCAGGTGAACAGGCTGGTGAACAGGCAGGTGAACAGGCAGGCTGGTGAACAGGCAGGCAGGTGAACAGGCAGGTGAACAGGCAGGCTGGTGAACAGGCTGGTGAACAGGCAGGTGAACAGGCTGGTGAAAAGGCAGGCTGGTGAACAGGCTGGTGAACAGGCGGGCTGGTGAACAGGCTGGTGAACAGGCAGGCTGGTGAACAGGATGGTGAACAGGCAGGAGAACAGGCAGGTGAACAGGCTGGTGAACAGGCAGGCTGGTGAACAGGCTGGTGAAAAGGCTGGTGAACAGGCTGGTAGACAGGCTGGTGAGCAGGCAGGCTGGTGAACAGGCTGGTGAACAGGCTGGTGAACAGGCAGGCTGGTGAACAGGCAGGTGTACAGGCTGGTGAACAGGCAGGTGAACAGGCAGGTGAACAGGCTGGTGACCAGGAAGGTGAACAGGCTGGTGAACAGGCTGGTGAACAGGCAGGCAGGTGAACAGGCTGGTGAACAGGCAGGCTGGTGAATAGGCTGTTGAACAGGCTGGTGAATAGGCAGGTGAACAGGCTGGTGAACAGGCTGGTAGACAGGCTGGTGAACAGGCTGGTGAACAGGCAGGCAGGTGAACAGGCTGTTGAACAGGCTGGTGAATAGGCAGGTGAACAGGCAGGTGAACAGCCTGGTGATCAGGCAGGCTGGTGAACAGGCAGGCTGGTCAACAGGCTGGTAGACAGGCTGGTGAACAGGCTGGTGAACAGGCAGGCAGGTGAACAGGCTGTTGAACAGGCTGGTGAATAGGCAGGTGAACAGGCAGGTGAACAGGCAGGTGAACAGGCAGGCTGGTGAACAGGCTGGTGAAAAGGCTGGTGAACAGGCTGGTGAACAGGCAGGCTGGTGAACAGGCTGGTAGACAGGCTGGTAGACAGGCAGGCAGGTGAACAGGCTGGTGAACAGGCTGGTGAACAGGCAGGCAGGTGAACAGGCAGGTGAACAGGCAGGCTGGTGAACAGGCTGGTGAACAGGCAGGTGAACAGGCTGGTGAAAAGGCAGGCTGGTGAACAGGCAGGTGAACAGGCTGGTGAACAGGCAGGCTGGTGAACAGGCTGGTGAACAGGCTGGTGAACAGGCTGGTGAACAGGCTGTTGAACAGGCTGGTGAACAGGCTGGTGAAAAGGCAGGTGAACAGGCTGGTGAACAGGCTGGTGAACAGGCAGGCTGGTGAACAGGCTGGTGAACAGGCAGGTGAACAGGCAGGTGAACAGGCTGGTGAACAGGCTGGTGAACAGGCAGGCTGGTGAACAGGCAGGTGAACAGGCTGGTAGACAGGCTGGTGAATAGGCAGGCTGGTGAACAGGCTGGTGAACAGGCAGGTGACCAGGCAGGTAACCAGGCTGGTGAACAGGCAGGCAGGTGAACAGGCTGGTGAACAGGCAGGCTGGTGAATAGGCAGGTGAACAGGCAGGTGAAAGGGCAGGCAGGTGAACTGGCAGGTGAACAGGCGGCTGGTGAACAGGCTGGTGAACAGGCAGGTGAACAGGCTGGCAGGTGAACAGGCTGGTGATCAGGCTGGTGTAAGGGCTGGTGAACAGGCTGGTAAACAGGCAGGTTAACAGGCAGGTGAACAGGCTGGTGAACAGGCGGGCTGGTGAACAGGCTGGTGAACAGGCTGGTGAACAGGCGGGCTGGTGAACAGGCTGGTGAAGAAGCTGGTAAACAGGCAGGCTGGTGAACAGGCTGGTGAACAGGCAGGTTAACAGGCAGGTGAACAGGCAGGCTGGTGAACAGGCTGGTGAACAGGCAGGTGAACAGGCAAGTGAACAGGCAGGCTGGTGAACAGGCAGGCTGGTGAACAGGCACACTGGTTAAATGGCAGGTGAACAGGCAGATGAACAGGCTGGTGAACAGGCTGGTGAACAGGCAGGTTAACAGGAAGGTGAACAGGCAGGCTGGTGAACAGGCTGGTGAAAAGGCAGGCTGGTGAACAGGCTGGTGAACAGGGAGGCTGGTGAACAGGCTGGTGAACAGGCAGCCTGGTGAACAGGCTGGTGAACAGGCTGGTGAACAGGCAGGCTGGTGAAAGGGCTGGTGAACAGGCTGGTAAACAGGCAGGTGAACAGGCAGGTGAACAGGCTGGTGAACAGGCTGGTGAACAGGCAGGCTGGTGAACAGGCAGGTGAACAGGCTGGTTAACAGGCAGGTGAACAGACAGGTGAACAGGCTGGTGAACAGGCTGGTGAACAGGCAGGCTGGTGAACAGGCAGGTGAACAGGCTGGTGAACAGGCAGGTGAACAGACAGGCTGGTGAACAGGCAGGTGAACAGGCTGGTGAAAAGGCAGGTGAACAGGCTGGTGAATAGGCAGGTGAACAGGCAGGTGAACAGGCAGGCTGGTGAACAGGCTGGCAGGTGAACAGGCAGGTGAACAGGCTGGTGAACAGGCAGGTGAACAGGCAGGCTGGTGAACAGGCTGGTGGACAGGCAGGTGAACAGGCAGGCTGGTGAACAGGCAGGTGAACAGGCTGGTGAACAGGCAGGCTGGTGATCAGGCTGGTGAAAGGGCTGGTGAACAGGCTGGTAAACAGGCAGGTTAACAGGCAGGTGAACAGGCTGGTGAACAGGCGGGCTGGTGAACAGGCTGGTGAACAGGCTGGTGGACAGGCTGGTGAAGAAGCTGGTAAACAGGCAGGCTGGTGAACAGGCTGGTGAACAGGCGGGCTGGTGAACAGGCTGGTGAACAGGCTGGTGGACAGGCTGGTGAAGAAGCTGGTAAACAGGCAGGCTGGTGAACAGGCTGGTGAACAGGCAGGTTAACAGGCAGGTGAACAGGCAGGCTGGTGAACAGGCTGGTGAACAGGCAGGCTGGTGAACAGGATGGTGAACAGGCAGGTGAACAGGCGGGCTGGTGAACAGGCTGGTGAACAGGCTGGTGGACAGGCTGGTGAAGAAGCTGGTAAACAGGCAGGCTGGTGAACAGGCTGGTGAACAGGCAGGTTAACAGGCAGGTGAACAGGCAGGCTGGTGAACAGGCTGGTGAACAGGCAGGTGAACAGGCAAGTGAACAGGCTGGTGAAAAGGCTGGTGAAAAGGCAGGTGAACAGGCAGGCTGGTGAACAGGATGGTGAACAGGCAGGTGAACAGGCAGGCAGGTGAACAGGCAGGTGAACAGGCTGGTGAACAGGGAGGCAGGTGAACAGGCAGGCAGGTGAACAGGCTGGTGAACAGGCAGGCTGGTGAACAGGCTGGTAGACAGGCTGGTAGAAGGGCAGGCTGGTGATCAGGCTGGTGAACAGGCAGGCTGGTGATCAGGCTGGTGAAAGGGCTGGTGAACAGGCTGGTAAAAAGGCAGGTTAACAGGCAAGTGAAGAAGCTGGTAAACAGGCAGGCTGGTGAACAGGCTGGTGAAGAAGCTGGTAAACAGGCAGGCTGGTGAACAGGCTGGTTAACAGGCAGGTTAACAGGCAGGTGAACAGGCAGGCAGGTGAACAGGCAGGTTAACAGGCAGGTGAACAGGCAGGCAGGTGAACAGGCAGGTGAACAGGCAGATGAACAGGCTGGTGAACAGGCTGGCTGGTGAACAGGCTGGTGAACAGGCAGGCTGGTGAACAGGCTGGTGAACAGGGAGGCTGGTGAACAGGCTGGTGAACAGGCAGGCTGGTGAACAGGCTGGTGAAAAGGCAGGCTGGTGAACAGGCAGGCTGGGGAACAGGCAGGCTGGGGAACAGGCTGGTGAACAGGCTGGTGAACAGGCAGGCTGGTGAACAGGCTGGTGAACAGGCAGGCTGGTGAACAGGCAGGTGAAAAGGCTGGTGAACAGGCAGATGAACAGGCTGGTGAACAGGCTGGTGAACAGGCAGGTTAACAGGCAGGTGAACAGGCAGGCTGGTGAACAGGCTGGTGAACAGGCAGGCTGGTGAACGGGCTGGTGAACAGGCAGGCTGGTGAACAGGCTGGTGAACAGGCTGGTGAACAGGCAGGCAGGTGAACAGGCTGGTGAACAGGCAGGCTGGTGAACAGGCAGGTGAAAAGGCTGGTGAACAGGCAGGTGAACAGGCTGGTGAACAGGCAGGTGAACAGGCTGGTGAACAGGCAGGTGAACAAGCTGGTGAACAGGATGGTGAACAGGCTGGTGAACAGGCAGGCTGGTGAAGAGGATGGTGAACAGGCAGGTGAACAGGCAGGCAGGTGAACAGGCTGGTGAACAGGCAGGTGAAAAGGCTGGTGAACAGGCAGGCAGGTGAACAGGCTGGTGAACAGGCAGGCTGGTGAACAGGCAGGTGAACAGGCTGGTGAACAGGCAGGCTGGTGATCAGGCTGGTGAAAGGGCTGGTGAACAGGCTGGTAAACAGGAAGGTTAACAGGCAGGGGAACAGGCTGGTGAACAGGCTGGTGAACAGGCGGGCTGGTGAACAGGCTGGTAAAGAAGCTGGTAAACAGGCAGGCTGGTGAACAGGCAGGTTAACAGGCAGGTGAACAGGCAGGCTGGTGAACAGGCTGGTGAACAGGCAGGTGAACAGGCAGGTGAACAGGCAAGTGAACAGGCTGGTGAACAGGCAGGCAGGTGAACAGGCTGGTGAACAGGCAGGCTGGTGAACGGGCTGGTGAACAGGCTGGTGAACAGGCTGGTGAACAGGGAGGCTGGTGAACAGGCTGGTGAACAGGCTGGTAAACAGGCAGGTTAACAGGCAGGTGAACAGGCTGGTGAACAGGCTGGTGGACAGGCTGGTGAAGAAGCTGGTAAACAGGCAGGCTGGTGAACAGGCTGGTGAACAGGCAGGTTAACAGGCAGGTGAACAGGCAGGCTGGTGAACAGGCTGGTGAACAGGCAGGTGAACAGGCAAGTGAACAGGCTGGTGAACAGGCATACTGGTTAACAGGCAGGTGAACAGGCAGATGAACAGGCTGGTGAACAGGCAGGTGAACAGGCAGGTGAACAGTCTGGTGAACAGGCAGGCAGGTGAACAGGCTGGTGAACAGGCAGGCTGGTGAACGGGCTGGTGAACAGGCTGGTGAACAGGCTGGTGAACAGGGAGGCTGGTGAACAGGCTGGTGAACAGGCAGGTGAACAGGCAGGCTTGTGAACAGGATGGTGAACAGGCAGGTGAACAGGCAGGCTGGTGAACGGGCTGGTGAACAGGCTGGTGAACAGGCTGGTGAACAGGGAGGCTGGTGAAAAGGCTGGTGAACAGGCAGGTGAACAGGCAGGCTTGTGAACAGGATGGTGAACAGGCAGGTGAAAAGGCAGGTTAACAAGCTCGTGAACAGGCTGGTGAACAGGCTGGTGAACAGGCAGGCTGGTAAACAGGCAGGTTAACAGGCAGGTGAACAGACAGGTGAACAGACAGGTGAACAGGCTGGTGAACAGGCTGGTGAAAATGCAGGTGAACAGACAGGCTGGTGAAAGGGCTGGTGAACAGGCAGGTGAACAGCCTGGTGATCAGGCAGGCTGGTGAACGGGCAGGCTGGTCAACAGGCTGGTAGACAGGCTGGTAGACAGGCAGGCTGGTGAACAGGCAGGCAGGTGAACAGGCTGGTGAACAGGCTGGTGAATAGGCAGGTGAACAGGCAGGTGAACAGGCTGGTGAACAGGCAGGTGAACAGGCAGGCTGGTGAACAGGCTGGTGAACAGGCAGGTGAACACGCAGGTGAACAGGCAGGTGAACAAGCTGGTGAAAAGGCTGGTGAACAGGCAGGTTAACAGGCAGGCTGGTGAACAGGATGGTGAACAGGCAGGTTAACAAGCTCGTGAACAGGCTGGTGAACAGGCTGGTGAACATGCAGGCTGGTAAACAGGCAGGTTAACAGGCAGGTGAACAGACAGGTGAACAGACAGGTGAACAGGCTGGTGAACAGGCTGGTGAAAAGGCAGGTGAACAGACAGGCTGGTGAACAGGCTGGTGAACAGGCAGGCTGGTGAACAGGCAGGCTGGTGAACAGGCAGGCTGGTGAACGGGCAGGCTGGTCAACAGGCTGGTAGACAGGCTGGTAGACAGGCAGGCTGGTGAACAGGCAGGCTGGTCAACAGGCTGGTAGACAGGCTGGTAGACAGGCAGGCAGGTGAACAGGCTGGTGAATAGGCAGGTGAACAGGCTGGTGAACAGGCAGGTGAACAGGCTGGTGAACAGGCTGGTGAACAGGCAGGCTGGTGAACAGGCTGGTAGACAGGCTGGTAGACAGGCAGGCAGGTGAACAGGCTGGTAGACAGGCTGGTGAACAGGCAGGCTGGTTAACAGGCTGGTGAACAGGCAGGTGAACAGGCTGGTGAACAGGCAGGTGAACAGGCAGGTGAACAGGCTGGTGAACAGGCTGGTGAACAGGCGGGCTGGTGAACAGGATGGTGAACAGGCAGGTGACCAGGCAGGTGAAAAGGAAGGTGAACAGGCTGGTGAACTGGCTGGTGAACAGGCTGGTGAACAGGCTGGTGAACAGGCAGGCTGGGGAACAGGCTGGTGAACAGGCTTGTGAACAGGCAGGCTGGTGAACAGGCTGGTGAATAGGCAGGTGAACAGGCAGGTGAACAGGCAGGTGAACAGGCTGGTGAACAGGCAGGCTGGTGAACAGGCAGGTGACCAGGAAGGTGAACAGGAAGGTGAACAGGCTGGTGAACTGGCTGGTGAACAGGCTGGTGAACAGGCAGGCTGGTGAACAGGCAGGCTGGGGAACAGGCTGGTGAACAGGCTGGTGAAAAGGCAGGTGAACAGGCAAGTGAACAGGCAGGCTGGTGAACAGGCAGGTGAACAGGCTGGTGAACAGGCTGGTGAACAGGCAGGCTGGTGAACAGGCAGGTGAACAGGCTGGTGAACAGGCAGGTGAACAGGCTGGTGAACAGGCAGGTGAACAGGCTGGTGAGCAGGCAGGTGAACAAGCTGGTGAAAAGGCTGGTGAACAGGCAGGTGAACAGGCAGGCTGGTGAACAGAATGGTGAACAGGCAGGTGAACAAGCAGGTGAACAGGCAGGTGAACAAGCTGGTGAAAAGGCTGGTGAACAGGCAGGTGAACAGGCAGGCTGGTGAACAGGCAGGCAGGTGAACAGGCTGGTGAACAGGGAGGCTGGTGAACAGGCTGGTGAACAGGCAGGCTGGTGAACAGGCAGGCTGGTGAACAGGCTGGTGAACAGGCTGGTGAACAGGCAGGCTGGTGAACGGGCTGGTGAACAGGCAGGTGAACAGGCTGGTGAAATGGCAGGTGAACAAGCTGGTGAAAAGGCTGGTGAACAGGCAGGTGAACAGGCAGGCTGGTGAACAGAATGGTGAACAGGCAGGTGAAAAGGCTGGTGAACAGGCAGGTGAACAGGCAGGCTGGTAAACAGGATGGTGAACAGGCAGGTGAACAGGCAGGTGAACAGGCAGGTGAACAAGCTCGTGAACAGGCTGGTGAAAAGGCAGGTGAAAAGACAGGCTGGTGAACAGGCTGGTGAAAAGGCATGTGAACAGACAGGCTGGTGAACAGGCTGGTGAACAGGCAGGCTGGTGAACAGGCAGGTGAACAGGCTGGTGAACAGGCAGGCTGGTGAACGGGCAGGCTGGTCAACAGGCTGGTGAACAGGCTGGTGAATAGGCAGGTGAACAGGCAGGTGAACAGGCAGGTGAACAGGCTGGTGAACAGGCTGGTGAAAAGGCTGGCTGGTGAACAGGCAGGTGAACAGGCTGGTGAACAGGCTGGTGAACAGGCAGGCTGGTGAACAGGCAGGTAGACAGGCTGGTAGACAGGCAGGCAGGTGAACAGGCTGGTGAACAGGCTGGTGAATAGGCATGTGAACAGGCAGGTGAACAGGCAGGTGAACAGGCTGGTGAACAGGCTGGTGAACAGGCGGGCTGGTGAACAGGATGGTGAACAGGCAGGTGACCAGGCAGGTGAACAGGAAGGTGAACAGGCTGGTGAACAGGCTGGTGAACAGGCTGGTGAACAGGCAGGATGGTGAACAGGCAGGCTGGTGAACAGGCTGGTGAACAGGCAGGTGAACAGGCAAGTGAACAGGCAGGCTGGTGAACAGGCAGGTGAACAGGCTGGTGAACAGGCTGGTGAACAGGCAGGCTGGTGAACAGGCAGGCTGGGGAACAGGCTGGTGAACAGGCTGGTGAACAGGCAGGTGAACAGGCAAGTGAACAGGCAGGCTGGTGAACAGGCTGGTGAACAGGCAGGTGAACAGGCTGGTGAACAGGCTGGTGAACAGGCAGGCAGGTGAACAGGCTGGTGAACAGGGAGGTGAACAGGCAGGCTGGTGAACAGGCTGGTGAAAAGGCTGGTGAAGACGGAGGCTGGTGAACAGGCTGGTGAACAGGCAGGCTGGTGAACAGGCTGGTGAACAGGCTGGTGAACAGGCTGGTGAACAGGCAGGCAGGTGAACAGGCTGGTGAACAGGCTGGTGAACAGGCTGGTGAACAGGCAGGTGAACAGGCTGGTGAACAGGCAGGTGAACAAGCTGGTGAAAAGGCTGGTGAACAGGCAGGTGAACAGGCAGGCTGGTGAACAGAATGGTGAACAGGCAGGTGAACAGGCAGGTGAACAAGCTGGTGAAAAGGCTGGTGAACAGGCAGGTGAACAGGCAGGCTGGTGAACAGGATGGTGAACAGGCAGGTGAACAGGCAGGTTAACAAGCTCGTGAACAGGCTGGTGAAAAGGCAGGCTGGTAAAAAGGCAGGTTAACAGGCAGGTGAACAGACAGGTGAACAGGCTGGTGAACAGGCAGGCTGGTGAACGGGCAGGCTGGTCAACAGGCTGGTAGACAGGCTGGTAGACAGGCAGGCTGGTGAACAGGCAGGCAGGTGAACAGGCTGGTGAACAGGCTGGTGAATAGGCAGGTGAACAGGCAGGTGAACAGGCAGGTGAACAGGCTGGTGAACAGGCTGGTGAACAGGCAGGCTGGTGAACAGGCAGGTGAACAGGCTGGTAGACAGGCTGGTGAACAGGCAGGCTGGTTAACAGGCTGGTGAACAGGCAGGTGAACAGGCTGGTGAACAGGCAGGTGAACAGGCTGGTGAACAGGCTGGTGAACAGGCAGGCAGGTGAACAGGCTGGTGAACAGGCTGGTGAACAGGCAGGCTGGTGAACGGGCTGGTGAACAGGCTGGTGAACAGGCAGGCTGGTGAACAGGCTGGTGAACAGGCTGGTGAACAGGCAGGCTGGTGAACGGGCTGGTGAACAGGCTGGTGAACAGGCAGGCTGGTGAACAGGCTGGTGAACAGGCAGGCTGGTGAACAGGCTGGTGAACAGGCTGGTGAACAGGGAGGCTGGTGAATAGGCTGGTGAACAGGCAGGCTGGTGAACAGGCTGGTGAACAGGCAGGCTGGTGAACCGGCAGGTGAAAAGGCTGGTGAACAGGCAGGTGAACAGGCAGGTGAACAGGCTGGTGAACAGGCTGGTTAACAGGCGGGCTGGTGAACAGGATGGTGAACAGGCAGGTGACCAGGCAGGTGAACAGGAAGGTGAACAGGCTGGTGAACAGGCTGGTGAACAGGCTGGTGAACAGGCTGGTGAACAGGCAGGCTGGTTAACAGGCAGGTGAACAGGCTGGTGAACAGGCAGGTGAACAGGCTGGTGAACAGGCAGGTGAACAGGCTGGTGAACAGGCAGGTGAACAGGCTGGTGAACAGGCAGGTGAACAAGCTGGTGAAAAGGCTGGTGAGCAGGCAGGTGAACAGGCAGGCTGGTGAACAGAATGGTGAACAGGCAGGTGAACAGGCAGGTGAACAAGCTGGTGAAAAGGCTGGTGAACAGGCAGGTGAACAGGCAGGCTGGTGAACAGGCAGGCAGATGAACAGGCTGGTGAACAGGGAGGCTGGTGAACAGGCTGGTGAACAGGCAGGCTGGTGAACAGGCAGGCTGGTGAACAGGCTGGTGAACAGACTGGTGAACAGGCAGGCTGGTGAACGGGCTGGTGAACAGGCTGGTGAACAGGCAGGCTGGTGAACGGGCTGGTGAACAGGCTGGTGAACGGGCAGGCTGGTCAACAGGCTGGTAGACAGGCTGGTGAACAGGCAGGCTGGTGAACGGGCTGGTGAACAGGCTGGTGAACGGGCAGGCTGGTCAACAGGCTGGTAGACAGGCTGGTAGACAGGCAGGCTGGTGAACAGGCAGGCTGGTCAACAGGCTGGTAGACAGGCTGGTAGACAGGCAGGCAGGTGAACAGGCTGGTGAACAAGCTGGTGAAAAGGCTGGTGAAAAGGCAGGTGAATAGCCTGGTGATCAGGAAGGCTGGTAAACAGGATGGTGAACAGGCAGGTGAACAGGCAGGTGAACAGGCAGGTGAACAAGCTCGTGAACAGGCTGGTGAACAGGCAGGTGAACAGGCAAGTGAACAGGCAGGCTGGTGAACAGGCTGGTGAACAGGCAGGTGAACAGGCTGGTGAACAGGCTGGTGAACAGGCAGGCAGGTGAACAGGCTGGTGAACAGGGAGGTGAACAGGGAGGCTGGTGAACAGGCAGGCTGGTGAACAGGCTGGTGAACAGGCAGGTGAACAGGCAGGCTGGTGAACAGGCTGGTGAACAGGCAGGCTGGTGAACAGGCTGGTGAACAGGCAGGTGAACAGGCAGGCTGGTGAACAGGCTGGTGATAAGGCTGGTGAACAGGGAGGCTGGTGAACAGGCTGGTGAACAGGCAGGCTGGTGAACAGGCAGGCTGGTGAACAGGCAGGTGAACAGGCTGGTGAACAGGCAGGTGAACAGGCTGGTGAACAGGCAGGTGAACAGGCTGGTGAACAGGCAGGTGAACAGGCTGGTGAACAGGCAGGTGAACAAGCTGGTGAAAAGGCTGGTGAACAGGCAGGTGAACAGGCAGGCTGGTGAACAGAATGGTGAACAGGCAGGTGAACAGGCAGGTGAACAGGCAGGTGAACAAGCTGGTGAAAAGGCTGGTGAACAGGCAGGTGAACAGGCAGGCTGGTGAACAGGCAGGCAGATGAACAGGCTGGTGAACAGGGAGGCTGGTGAACAGGCTGGTGAACAGGCAGGCTGGTGAACAGGCAGGCTGGTGAACAGGCTGGTGAACAGACTGGTGAACAGGCAGGCTGGTGAACAGGCTGGTGAACAGGTAGGCTGGTGAACAGGCAGGCTGGGGAACAGGCTGGTGAACAGGCAGGCTGGTGAACAGGCTGGTGAACAGGCTGGTGAACAGGGAGGCTGGTGAACAGGCTGGTGAACAGGCAGGCTGGTGAACAGGCTGGTGAACAGGCTGGTGAACAGGCAGGTGAACAGGCTGGTGAACAGGAAGGTGAACAAGCTGGTGAAAAGGCTGGTGAACAGGCAGGTGAACAGGCAGGCTGGTGAACAGAATGGTGAACAGGCAGGTGAACAGGCAGGTTAACAAGCTCGTGAACAGGCTGGTGAACAGGCAGGTGAACAGCCTGGTGATCAGGCAGGCTGGTGAACGGGCAGGCTGGTCAACAGGCTGGTAGACAGGCAGGCAGGTGAACAGGCTGGTGAACAGGCTGGTGAATAGGCAGGTGAACAGGCAGGTGAACAGGCTGGTGAACAGGCAGGTGAACAGGCAGGCTGGTGAACAGGCTGGTGAACAGGCAGGTGAACACGCAGGTGAACAGGCAGGTGAACAAGCTGGTGAAAAGGCTGGTGAACAAGCAGGTGAACAGGCAGGCTGGTGAACAGGATGGTGAACAGGCAGGTGAACAGGCAGGTTAACAAGCTCGTGAACAGGCTGGTGAACAGGCTGGTGAACAGGCAGGCTGGTAAACAGGCAGGTTAACAGGCAGGTGAACAGACAGGTGAACAGACAGGTGAAAAGGCAGGTGAACAGACAGGCTGGTTAACAGGCTGGTGAACAGGCAGGCTGGTGAACGGGCAGGCTGGTCAACAGGCTGGTAGACAGGCTGGTAGACAGGCAGGCTGGTGAACAGGCAGGCAGGTGAACAGGCTGGTGAACAGGCTGGTGAATAGGCAGGTGAACAGGCAGGTGAACAGGCAGGTGAACAGGCTGGTGAACAGGCTGGTGAACAGGCAGGCTGGTGAACAGGCAGGTGAACAGGCTGGTAGACAGGCTGGTGAACAGGCAGGCTGGTTAACAGGCTGGTGAACAGGCAGGTGAACAGGCTGGTGAACAGGCAGGTGAACAGGCAGGTGAACAGGCTGGTGAACAGGCAGGCTGGTGAACAGGCAGGTGAACAGGCTGGTGAACGGGCAGGCTGGTGAACAGGCTGGTAGACAGGCTGGTAGACAGGCAGGCAGGTGAACAGGCTGGTGAACAGGCAGGTGAACAGGCTGGTGAACAGGCAGGTGAACAGCCAGGTGAACAGGCTGGTGAACAGGCTGGTGAACAGGCGGGCTGGTGAACAGGATGGTGAACAGGCAGGTGACCAGGCAGGTGAACAGGAAGGTGAACAGGCTGGTGAACAGGCTGGTGAACAGGCAGGTGAACAGGCAAGTGAACAGGCAGGCTGGTGAACAGGCAGGTGAACAGGCTGGTGAACAGGCTGGTGAACAGGCAGGCTGGTGAACAGGCAGGCTGGGGAACACGCTGGTGAACAGGCTGTTGAACAGGCAGGCAGGTGAAGAGGCTGGTGAACAGGGAGGTGAACAGGCAGGCTGGTGAACAGGCTGGTGAAAAGGCTGGTGAACAGGGAGGCTGGTGAACAGGCTGGTGAACAGGCAGGCTGGTGAACAGGCTGGTGAACAGGCAGGCAGGTGAACAGGCTGGTGAACAGGCTGGTGAACAGGCAGGCTGGTGAACGGGCTGGTGAACAGGCTGGTGAACAGGCAGGCTGGTGAACAGGCTGGTGAACAGGCTGGTGAACAGGGAGGCTGGTTAACAGGCTGGTGAACAGGCAGGCTGGTGAACAGGCTGGTGAACAGGCAGGCAGGTGAACAGGCTGGTGAACAGGCTGGTGAACAGGCAGGCTCGTGAACAGGCAGGTGAAAAGGCTGGTGTACAGGCAGGCTGGTGAACAGGCTGGTGAACAGGCAGGCTGGTGAACAGGCAGGCTGGGGAACAGGCTGGTGAACAGGCTGGTGAACAGGCAGGCAGGTGAACAGGCAGGCTGGGGAACAGGCAGGCTGGAGAACAGGCAGGCTGGGGAACAGGCTGGTGAACAGGCTGGTGAACAGGCAGGCAGGTGAACAGGCTGGTGAACAGGCAGGTGAACAGGCAGGCTGGTGAACAGGCTGGTGATAAGGCTGGTGAACAGGGAGGCTGGTGAACAGGCTGGTGAACAGGCAGGCTGGTGAACAGGCTGGTGAACAGGCAGGCTGGTGAACAGGCTGGTGAACAGGCAGGTGAACAGGCAGGTGAACAGGCTGGTGAACAGGCAGGTGAACAGGCTGGTGAACAGGCAGGTGAACAGGCTGGTGAACAGGCAGGTGAACAGGCTGGTGAACAGGCAGGTGAACAAGCTGGTGAAAAGGCTGGTGAACAGGCAGGTGAACAGGCAGGCTGGTGAACAGAATGGTGAACAGGCAGGTGAACAGGCAGGTGAACAAGCTGGTGAAAAGGGTGGTGAACAGGCAGGTGAACAGGCAGGTTAACAAGCTCGTGAACAGGCTGGTGAAAAGGCAGGTGAAAAGACAGGCTGGTGAACAGGCTGGTGAACAGGTTGGTGAACAGGATGGTGATCAGGCAGGCTGGTGAACGGGCAGGCTGGTCAACAGGCTGGTGAACAGGCAGGCAGGTGAACAGGCAGGCAGGTGAACAGGCTGGTGAACAGGCTGGTGAATAGGCAGGTGAACAGGCTGGTGAACAGGCAGGTGAACAGGCAGGCTGGTGAACAGGCTGGTGAACAGGCAGGTGAACCAGCTGGTGAAAAGGCTGGTGAACAGGCAGGTGAACAGGCAGGCTGGTGAACAGGATGGTGAACAGGCAGGTGAACAGGCAGGCTGGTAAACAGGCAGGTTAACAGGCAGGTGAACAGACAGGTGAACAGGCTGGTGAACAGGCTGGTGAAAAGGCAGGTGAACAGACAGGCTGGTGAACAGGCTGGTGAACAGGCAGGTGAACAGGCTGGTGAACAGGCAGGCTGGTGAACGGGCAGGCTGGTCAACAGGCTGGTAGACAGGCTGGTAGACAGGCAGGCTGGTGAACAGGCTGGTGAACAGGGAGGCTGGTGAATAGGCTGGTGAACAGACAGGCTGGTGAACAGGCTGGTGAACAGGCAGGCTGGTGAACAGGCAGGTGAACAGGCTGGTGAACAGGCTGGTGAACAGGCAGGCTGGTGAACAGGCTGGTGAACAGGCAAGTGAACAGGCAGGCTGGTGAACAGGCAGGTGAACAGGCAGGTGAACAGACAAGTGAACAGGCAGGCTGGTGAACAGGCAGGTGAACAGGCAGGTGAACAGGCAGGCTGGTGAACAGGCAGGTGAACAGGCAGGTGAACAGGCAGGTTAACAAGCTGGTGAATAGGCTGGTGAACAGGCTGGTGAACAGGCAGGCTGGTAAACAGGCAGGTTAAACGGCAGGTGAACAGACAGGTGAACAGGCTGGTGAACAGGCTGGTGAAAAGGCAGGCTGGTGAACAGGCTGGTGAACAGGCTGGTGAACAGGCAGGCTGGTGAAAAGGCTGGTGAACAGGCTGGTGAACAGGCTGGTGAACAGGCTGGTGAACAGGCAGGTGAACAGGCAGGAGAACAGGCTGGTGAACAGGCAGGCTGGTGAACAGGCTGGTGAACAGGCTGGTGAACAGGCAGGTGAACAGGCAGGAGAACAGGCAGGTGAACAGGCAGGCTGGTGAACAGGCAGGCTGGTGAACAGGCTGGTGAACAGGCAGGCTGGTGAACAGGATGGTGAACAGGCAGGTGAAAGGGCAGGTAAACAGGCTGGTGAAAAGGCTGGTGAACAGGCAGGCTGGTGAACAGGCAGGTGAACAGGCAGGTGGACAGGCTGGTGAACAGGCTGGTGAAAAGGCAGGCTGGTGAACAGGCTGGTGAACAGACGGGTGAAAAGGCAAGCTGGTGAACAGGCTGGTGAACAGGCAGGCTGGTGCACAGGCTTGTGAACAGGCAGGCTGGTGAACAGGCAGGTGAAAAGGCAGGTGAAAAGGCAGGTGAACAGGCTGGTGAACAGGCTGGTGAACAGGCAGGCTGGTGAACAGGCAGGTGAACAGGCTGGTAGACAGGCAGGCAGGTGAACAGGCAGGTGAACAGGCTGGTAGACAGGCTGGTGAACAGGCAGGCTGGTGAACAGGCAGGTGAACAGGCTGGTAAACAGGCTGGTGAATAGGCAGGTGAACAGGCTGGTAAACAGGCTGGTGAACAGGCAGGCTGGTGAACAGGCTGGTAGACAGGCTGGTAGACAGGCAGGCAGGTGAACAGGCAGGTGAACAGGCTGGTAGACTGGCTGGTGAACAGGCAGGCTGGTGAACGGGCTGGTGAACGGGCAGGTGAACAGACAGGTGAACAGGCTGGTGAACAGGCAGGCTGGTGAACAGGCAGGTGAACAGGCTAGTTAACAGGCAGGTGAACAGGCTGGTGAACAGGTTGGTGAACAGGCAGGCTGGTGAAGAGGCTGGTGAACAGGCTGGTGAACAGGCAGGTTAACAGGCAGGTGAACAGGCAGGCTGGTGAACAGGCTGGTGAACAGGCAGGTGAACAGGCAAGTGAACAGGATGGTGAACAGGCAGGCTGGTGAACAGGCAGGTGAACAGTCTGGTGAACAGGCAGGCTGGTGAACAGGCAGGCTGGGGAACAGGCAGGTGAACAGGCTGGTGAACAGCCTGGTGATCAGGCAGGCTGGTGAACAGGCTGGTGAACAGGCTTGTGAACAGGCAGGTGAACAGGCTGGTGAACAGGCAGGCTGGTGAACAGGCTGGTGAAAAAGCAGGCTGGTGAACAGGCTGGTGAACAGGCAGGCTGGTGAACAGGCAGGCTGGTGAACAGGCGGTGAACAGGCAGGCAGGTGAACAGCCAGGTGAACAGGCTGGTGAACAGGCAGGCTGGTGAACAGGCAGGTGAACAGGCTAGTTAACAGGCAGGTGAACAGGCTGGTGAACAGGTTGGTGAACAGGCAGGCTGGTGAAGAGGCTGGTGAACAGGCAGGTGAACAGGCAATTGAACAGGCAGGCTGGTGAACAGGCTGGTGAACAGGCTGGTGAACAGGCAGGCTGGTGAACAGGCAGGTGAACAGGCTGGTCAACAGGCAGGATAACAAACTGGTGAAAAGACAGGTGAACAGGCAGGCTGGTGAACAGGATGGTGAACAGGCTGGTGAACAGGCTGGTGAACAGGCAGGCTGGTGAACAGGCTGGTGGACAGGCTGGTGAACAGGCAGGCTGGTGAACAGGCTGGTAGACAGGCAGGCAGGTGAACAGGCAGGTGAACAGGCTGGTGAACAGGCAGGCTGGTGATCAGGCTGGTGAACAGGTTGGTGTACAGGCAGGCTGGTGAACAGGCTGGTAAACAGACAGGTGAACAGGCAGGTGAACAGGCTGGTGAACAGGGAGGCTGGTGAACAGGCAGGTGAACAGGCGGGCTGGTGAACAGGCTGCTTAACAGGCTGGTGGACAGGCTGGTGAACAGGTTGGTGTACAGGCAGGCTGGTGAACAGGCTGGTGAAAGGGCTGGTGAACAGGCTGGTAAACAGGCAGGTTAACAGGCAGGTGAACAGGCTGGTTAACAGGCTGGTGGACAGGCTGGTGAAGAAGCTGGTAAACAGGCAGGCTGGTGAACAGGCTGGTGAACAGGCAGGTTAACAGGCAGGCTGGTGAACAGGCTGGTGAACAGGCAGGTGAACAGTCTGGTGAACAGGCAGGCTGGTGAACAGGCTGGTGAACAGGCAGGTAAACAGGCTGGTGAACAAGCAGTCTGGTGAAAAGGCTGGTAAACAGACAGGTGAACAGGCAGGTGAACAGGCTGGTGAACAGGGAGGCTGGTGAACAGGCAGGTGAACAGGCAGGCTGGTGAACAGGCTGGTGAACAGGCA
The DNA here is from genome assembly GCF_933228915.1 of Telmatherina bonti. NCBI lineage: Eukaryota > Metazoa > Chordata > Actinopteri > Atheriniformes > Telmatherinidae > Telmatherina > Telmatherina bonti. The sequence continues at coordinate 537,638 of NC_136633.1, forward strand.
GGCTGGTGAACAGGCTGGTGATCAGGCAGATGAACAGGCTGGTGAACAGGCAGGCTGGTGAACAGGCTGGTGAACAGGCAGGTGAACAGTCTGTTTAACAGGCAGGCTGGTGAACAGGCAGGTAAACAGGCTGGTGAACAAGCAGTCTGGTGAAAAGGCTGGTGAACAGGCAGGTGAACAGGCTGGTGAACAGGCAGGTGAACTGGCAGGTTAACAGGCAGGTGAACAGGCAGGTGAACAGGCAGGCTGGGGAACAGGCTGGTGAACAGGCTGGTGAACAGGCAGGCTGGTGAACAGGCTGGTGAACAGGTTGGTGTACAGGCAGGCTGGTGAACAGGCTGGTGAACAGGTTGGTGTACAGGCAGGCTGGTGAACAGGCTGGTGAACAGGCAGGTCAACAGGCAAGTGAACAGGCAGGCTGGTGAACAGGCTGGTGAACAGGCAGGCTGGTGAACCGGCGGTGAACAGGCTGGTGAACAGGCAGGCTGGTGAACAGGCTGGTGAACAGGCAGGTGAACAGGCTGGTGAACAGGCTGGTGAACAGGCAGGCTGGTGAACAGGCAGGTGAACAGGCAAGTGAACAGGCAGGCTGGTGAACAGGCTGGTGAACAGGCAGGTGAACAAGCTGGTGAACAGGATGGTGAACAGGCAGGTGAACAGGCAGGTGAACAGGCAGGTGAACAGACTGGTGAACAGGCTGGTTAACAGGCAGGTTAACAAGCTGGTGAACAGGCTGGTGAACAGGCTGGTGAACAGGCTGGTGAACAGGCAGGTTAACAGGCAGGTGAACAGGCAGGTGAACAGGCAGGCTGGTGAACAGGCTGGTGAAAAGGCAGGTGAACAGGCAGGTTGGTGAACAGGCTGGTGAACAGGCTGGTGAACAGGCTGGTGAACAGGCAGGCTGGTGAACAGGCTGGTGAACAGGCAGGCTGGTGAACAGGCAGGTGAACAGGCTGGTGAACAGGCTGGTGAACAGGCTGGTGAACAGGCAGGTTAACAGGCAGGTGAACAGGCTGGTGAACAGGCGGGCTGGTGAACAGGCTGGTGAACAGGCAGGTGAAAAGGCTGGTGAACAGGCAGGCTGGTGAACAGGCTGTTGAACAGGCAGGTGAAAAGGCTGGTGAACAGGCAGGCTGGTGAACAGGCTGGTGAACAGGCTGGTGAACAGGCAGGTTAACAGGCAGGTGAACAGGCTGGTGAACAGGCGGGCTGGTGAACAGGCTGGTGAACAGGCTGGTGAACAGGCGGGCTGGTGAACAGGCTGGTGAACAGGCTGGTGGACAGGCTGGTGAACAGGCAAGTGAACAGGCTGGTGAACAGGCAGGTGAACAGGCAGGCTGGTAAACAGGCAGGCTGGGGAACAGGCAGGTGAACAGGCTGGTGAACAGCCTGGTGATCAGGTAGGCTGGTGAACAGGCTGGTGAACAGGCAGGTTGGTGAACAGGCTGGTAAACAGGCAGGCTGGTGAACAGGCAGGTGAACAGGCTAGTGAACAGGCTGGTGAACAGGCAGGTTAACAGGCAGGTGAAAAGGCTGGTGAACAGGCAGGCTGGTGAACAGGCTGGTGAACAGGCAGGCTGGTGAACAGGCTGGTGAACAGGCAGGCTGGTGAACAGGCTGGTGGACAGGCTGGTGAAGAAGCTGGTGAACAGGTAGGCTGGTGAACAGGCAGGTGAACAGGCAAGTGAACAGGCTGGTGAACAGGCAGGTGAACAGGCAGGCTGGTAAACAGGCAGGCTGGGGAACAGGCAGGTGAACAGGCTGGTGAACAGCCTGGTGATCAGGTAGGCTGGTGAACAGGCTGGTGAACAGGCAGGTTGGTGAACAGGCTGGTGAACAGGCAGGCTGGTGAACAGGCAGGTGAACAGGCTAGTGAACAGGCTGGTGAACAGGCAGGTTAACAGGCAGGTGAACAGGCAGGCTGGTGAACAGGCTGGTGAACAGGCAGGCTGGTGAACAGGCTGGTGAACAGGCAGGCTGGTGAACAGGCAGGTGAACAGGCTGGTGAACAGGCTGGTGAACAGGCTGGTGAACAGGCGGGCTGGTGAAAAGGCTGGTGAACAGGCAAGTGAACAGGCTGGTGAACAGGCAGGCTGGTGAACAGGCAGGTGAACAGGCTGGTGGACAGGCAGGTGAAGAAGCTGGTGAACAGGCAGGCTGGTGAACAGGCAGGTGAACAGGCAAGTGAACAGGCTGGTGAACAGGCAGGCTGGTGAACAGGCAGGTGAACAGGCTGGTGAAGAAGCTGGTGAACAGGCAGGCTGGTGAACAGGCAGGTGAACAGGCAAGTGAACAGGCTGGTGAACAGGCAGGCTGGTGAACAGGCTGGTGGACAGGCTGGTGAAGGAGCTGGTGAACAGGCAGGCTGGTGAACAGGCAGGTGAACAGGCAAGTGAACAGGCTGGTGAACAGGCAGGCTGGTGAACAGGCTGGTGAACAGGCAGGTGAACAGTCTGGTGAACAGGCAGGCTGGTGAACAGGCAGGCTGGGGAACAGGCAGGTGAACAGGTTGGTGAACAGCCTGGTGATCAGGTAGGCTGGTGAACAGGCTGGTGAACAGGTTGGTGTACAGGCAGGCTGGTGAACAGGCTGGTGAACAGGCAGGTGAACAGGTTGGTGTACAGGCAGGCAAGTGAAAAGGCTGGTGAACAGGCTGGTGAAAAGGCAGGCTGGTGAACAGGCTGGTGAACAGGCAGGCTGGTGAACAGGCGGTGAACAGGCTGGCAGGTGAACAGGCAGGTGAACAGGCTGGTGAACAGGTAGGTGAACAGGCTGGTGAACGGGCAGGCTGTTGAACAGGCAGGTGAACAGGCTGGTGAACAGGCTGGTGAACAGGCAGGCTGGTGAACAGGCAGGTGAACAGGCTAGTTAACAGGCAGGTGAACAGGCTGGTGAACAGGCAGGTGAACAGGCTGGTGAACAGGTTGGTGAACAGGCGGGCTGATGAACAGGCTGGTGAACAGGTTGGTGGACAGGCTGGTGAACAGGCAGGCTGGTGAACAGGCAGGCAGGTGAACAGGCAGGTGAACTGGCAGGTTAACAGGCTGGTGAACAGGCTGGTGAACAGGCAGGCAGGTGAACAGGCAGGTGAAGTGGCAGGCTGGTGAACAGGCTGGTGAACAGGCTGGTGAACAGGCAGGTTAACAGGCAGGTGAACAGGCAGGCTGGGGAACAGGCTGGTGAACAGGCTGGTGAACAGGCTGGTGAACAGGCAGGCTGGTGAACAGGCTGGTGAACAGGTTGGTGTACAGGCAGGCTGGTGAACAGGCTGGTGAACAGGCTGGTGAACAGGCAGGTTAACAGGCAGGTGAACAGGCAGGCTGGTGAACAGGCTGGTGAAAAGGCAGGTGAACAGGCAGGTTGGTGAACAGGCTGGTGAACAGGCAGGCTGGTGAACAGGCTGGTGAACAGGCTGGTGAACAGGCTGGTGAACAGGCAGGTTAAGAGGCAGGTGAATAGGCTGGTGAACAGGCAGGCTGGTGAACAGGCTGGTGAACAGGCTGGTGAACAGGCAGGCTGGTGAACAGGCAGGTGAACAGGCTGGTGAACAGGCTGGTGAACAGGCAGGCTGTTGAACAGGCAGGAGAAAAGGCTGGTGAACAGGCAGGCTGGTGAAGAAGCTGGTGAACAGGCAGGCTGGTGAACAGGCAGGTGAACAGGCAAGTGAACAGGCTGGTGAACAGGCTGGTGAACAGGCAGGTGAACAGTCTGGTGAACCGGCAGGCTGGTGAACAGGCAGGCTGGGGAACAGGCAGGTGAACAGGCTGGTGAACAGCCTGGTGATCAGGTAGGCTGGTGAACAGGCTGATGAACAGGTTGGTGTACAGGCAGGCTGGTGAACAGGCTGGTGAACAGGCAGGTGAACAGGCTGGTGAACAGGCTGGTGAACAGCCTGGTGATCAGGTAGGCTGGTGAACAGGCTGATGAACAGGTTGGTGTACAGGCAGGCTGGTGAACAGGCTGGTGAACAGGCAAGTGAACAGGCAGGCTGGTGAACAGGCTGGTGAACAGGCTGGTGAACAGGCAGGTGAACAGGCTGGTGAACAGGCAGGCTGGTGAACAGTCGGTGAACAGGCTGGCAGGTGAACAGGCAGGTGAACAGGCAGGTGAACAGGTAGGTGAACAGGCTGGTGAACAGGCAGGCTGTTGAACAGGCAGGTCAAAAGGCTGGTGAACAGGAAGGCTGGTGAACAGGCTGGTGAACAGGCAGGCAGGTGAACAGGCTGGTGAACAGGTAGGCTGGTGAACAGGCAGGTGAACAGGCTGGTGAAAAGGCAGGTGAACAGGCAGGCTGGTGAACAGGATGGTGAACAGGCAGGTGAAAGGGCAGGTAAACAGGCTGGTGAACAGGCTGGTGAACAGGCAGGCTGGTGAACAGGCAGGATAACAGGCAGGTGAACAGGCTGGTCAACAGGCAGGTGAACAGGCTGGTGAACAGGCTGGTGAACAGGCAGGAAGGTGAACAGGCAGGTGAACAGGCAGGTGAACAGGCAGGCTGGTGAACAGGCTGGTGAACTGGCTGGTGAACAGGCAGGTGAATAGGATGGTGAACAGGCAGGTGAACAGGCTGGTGAACAGGCAGGCTGGTGAACAGGCTGGTGAACAGGCAGGCTGGTGAACAGGCAGGTGAACAGGCTGGTGAACAGGCTGGTGAACAGGCTGGTGAACAGGCTGTTGAACAGGCAGGTGAAAAGGCTGGTGAACAGGCAGGCTGGTGAAAAGGCTGGTGAACAGGCAGGCTGGTGAACAGGCTGGTGATCAGGGAGGCTGGTGAACAGGCAGGCTGGTGAACAGGCTGGTGAACAGGCAGGCAGGTGAAAGGGCAGGTGAAAGGGCAGGTAAACAGGCTGGTGAACAGGCTGGTGAACAGGCAGGCTGGTGAACAGGCAGGATAACAGGCAGGTGAACAGGCTGGTCAACAGGCAGGTGAACAGGCTGGTGAACAGGCTGGTGAACATGCAGGAAGGTGAACAGGCAGGTGAACAGGTTGGTGAACAGGCAGGTGAACTGGCAGGTGAACAGGCAGGCAGGTGAAAAGGCAGGCTGGTGAACAGGCTGGTGAACAGGCGGGCTGGTGAACAGGCTGGTGAACAGGCTGGTGGACAGGCTGGTGAACAGGAAGGTGAACAGGCAGGTGAACAGTCTGGTGAACAGGCTGGTGGACAGGCAGGTGAACAGTCTGGTGAACAGGCAGGCTGGTGAACAGGCTGGTGAACAGGCAGGCAGGTGAACAGGCTGGTGAACAGGCAGGTGAACAGGCTGGTGAACAGGCAGGCTGGTGAACAGGCAGGTGAACAGGCTGGTGAACAGGCAGGTGAACAGGCTGGTGAACATGCAGGCAGGTGAACAGGCAGGTGAACAGGCTGGTGAACAGGCTGGTGGACAGGCTGTTGAACAGGCAGGCTGGTGAACAGGCTGGTGAACAGGCAGGCTGGTGAACAGGCTGGTGAACAGGCAGGCTGGTGAAAAGGCAGGTGAACAGGCAGGTGAACAGGCTGGTCAACAGGCAGGTGAACAGGCTGGTGAACAGGCTGGTGAACAGGCAGGAAGGTGAACAGGCAGGTGAACAGTCTGGTGAACAGGAAGGTGAACAGGCAGGTGAACAGTCTGGTGAACAGGCTGGTGGAAAGGCTGGTGAACAGGCAGGTGAACAAGCTGGTGAACAGCCTTGTGAACAGGCAGGTGAACAGGCTGGTGAAAAGGCAGGTTAACAGGCAGGCTGGTGAACAGGATGGTGAACAGGCAGGTGAAAGGGCAGGTGAAAGGGCAGGTAAACAGGCTGGTGAACAGGCTGGTGAACAGGCAGGCTGGTGAACAGGCAGGTGAACAGGCTGGTGAACAGGCTGGTGTACAGGCAGGCAGGTGAACTGGCTGGTGAACAGGCTGGTGAAAGGGCTGGTGAACAGGCAGGCTCGTGAACAGGCTGGTAAAAAGGTAGGTGAACAGGCAGGCTGGTGAACAGGCAGGTGAAAAGGCTGGTGAACAGGCAGGTGAACAGGCGGGCTGGTGAACAGGCTGGTGAACAGGCTGGTGGAAAGGCTGGTGAAGAAGCTGGTGAACAGGCATTTAAACAGGCAGGTGAACAGGCAGGCTGGTGAACAGGCTGGTGAAAAGGTAGGTGAACAGGCAGGCTGGTGAACAGGCTGGTGAACAGGCTGGTGGACAGGCTGGTGAACAGGCAGGCTGGTGAACAGGCTGGTCAACAGGCAGGTGAACAGGCTGGTCAACAGGCAGGTGAACAGGCTGGTGAACAGGCTGGTGAACATGCAGGAAGGTGAACAGGCAGGTGAACAGGTTGGTGAACAGGCAGGTGAACAGGCAGGTGAACAGGCAGGTGAACAGTCTGGTGAACAGGCTGGTGGACAGGCAGGTGAACAGTCTGGTGAACAGGCAGGCTGGTGAACAGGCTGGTGAACAGGCAGGCAGGTGAACAGGTAGGTGAACAGGCTGGTGAACAGGCGGGCTGGTGAACAGGCTGGTGAACAGGATGGTGAACAGGCAGGTGAAAGGGCAGGTGAAAGGGCAGGTAAACAGGCTGGTGAACAGGCTGGTGAACAGGCAGGCTGGTGAACAGGCAGGATAACAGGCAGGTGAACAGGCTGGTCAACAGGCTGGTGGACAGGCTGGTGAACAGGCTGGTGAACAGGCTGGTGAACAGGCTGGTGGACAGGCTGGTGAACAGGCTGGTGAACAGGCAGGCTGGTGAACAGGCTGGTGAACAGGCAGGCTGGTGAACAGGCAGGTGAACAGGCAGGTGAACAGGCAGGCGAACAGGCAGGTGAACAGGCTGGTGAACAGGCAGGTGAACAGGCTGGTGAACAGGCAGGCTGGTGAACAGGCAGGTGAACAGGCTGGTGAACAGGCAGGTGAACAGGCTGGTGAACAGGCAGGCTGGTGAACAGGCAGGTGAACAGGCTGGTGAACAGGCTGGTGGACAGGCTGCTGAACAGGCTGGTGAACAGGATGGTGAACAGGCAGGCTGGTGAACAGGCAGGTGAACAGGCAGGTGAAAGGGCAGGTAAACAGTCTGGTGAACAGGCTGGTGAACAGGCAGGCTGGTGAACAGGCAGGTGAACAGGCTGGTCAACAGGCAGGTGAACAGGCTGGTGAACAGGCTGGTGAACAGGCAGGAAGGTGAACAGGCAGGTGAACAGGCTGGTGGAAAGGCTGGTGAACAGGCAGGTGAACAAGCTGGTGAACAGCCTTGTGAACAGGCAGGTGAACAGGCTGGTGAAAAGGCAGGTTAACAGGCAGGCTGGTGAACAGGATGGTGAACAGGCAGGTGAAAGGGCAGGTAAACAGGCTGGTGAACAGGCTGGTGAACAGGCAGGCTGGTGAACAGGCAGGTGAACAGGCTGGTGAACAGGCAGGATAACAGGCAGGTGAACAGGCTGGTCAACAGGCTGGTGAACAGGCTGGTGAACAGGCTGGTGAACATGCAGGAAGGTGAACAGGCAGGTGAACAGGTTGGTGAACAGGCAGGTGAACTGGCAGGTGAACAGGCAGGCAGGTGAAAAGGCAGGCTGGTGAACAGGCTGGTGAACAGGCGGGCTGGTGAACAGGCTGGTGAACAGGCTGGTGAACAGGCTGGTGGACAGGCTGGTGAACAGGAAGGTGAACAGGCAGGTGAACAGTCTGGTGAACAGGCTGGTGGACAGGCAGGTGAACAGTCTGGTGAACAGGCAGGCTGGTGAACAGGCTGGTGAACAGGCAGGCAGGTGAACAGGCTGGTGAACAGGCAGGTGAAAAGGCTGGTGAACAGGCAGGCTGGTGAACAGGCAGGTGAACAGGCTGGTGAACAGGCAGGTGAACAGGCTGGTGAACATGCAGGCAGGTGAACAGGCAGGTGAACAGGCTGGTGAACAGGCTGGTGGACAGGCTGTTGAACAGGCAGGCTGGTGAACAGGCTGGTGAACAGGCAGGCTGGTGAACAGGCTGGTGAACAGGCAGGCTGGTGAAAAGGCAGGTGAACAGGCAGGTGAACAGGCTGGTCAACAGGCAGGTGAACAGGCTGGTGAACAGGCTGGTGAACAGGCAGGAAGGTGAACAGGCAGGTGAACAGGCTGGTGGAAAGGCTGGTGAACAGGCAGGTGAACAAGCTGGTGAACAGCCTTGTGAACAGGCAGGTGAACAGGCTGGTGAAAAGGCAGGTTAACAGGCAGGCTGGTGAACAGGATGGTGAACAGGCAGGTGAAAGGGCAGGTGAAAGGGCAGGTAAACAGGCTGGTGAACAGGCTGGTGAACAGGCAGGCTGGTGAACAGGCAGGTGAACAGGCTGGTGAACAGGCTGGTGTACAGGCAGGCAGGTGAACTGGCTGGTGAACAGGCTGGTGAAAGGGCTGGTGAACAGGCAGGCTCGTGAACAGGCTGGTAAAAAGGTAGGTGAACAGGCAGGCTGGTGAACAGGCAGGTGAAAAGGCTGGTGAACAGGCAGGTGAACAGGCGGGCTGGTGAACAGGCTGGTGAACAGGCTGGTGGAAAGGCTGGTGAAGAAGCTGGTGAACAGGCATTTAAACAGGCAGGTGAACAGGCAGGCTGGTGAACAGGCTGGTGAAAAGGTAGGTGAACAGGCAGGCTGGTGAACAGGCTGGTGAACAGGCTGGTGGACAGGCTGGTGAACAGGCAGGCTGGTGAACAGGCTGGTCAACAGGCAGGTGAACAGGCTGGTCAACAGGCAGGTGAACAGGCTGGTGAACAGGCAGGCAGGTGAAAAGGCAGGCTGGTGAACAGGCTGGTGAACAGGCGGGCTGTTGTACAGGCTGGTGAACAGGCTGGTGGACAGGCTGGTGAACAGGAAGGTGAACAGGCAGGTGAACAGTCTGGTGAACAGGCTGGTGGACAGGCAGGTGAACAGTCTGGTGAACAGGCAGGCTGGTGAACAGGCTGGTGAACAGGCAGGCAGGTGAACAGGCAGGTGAACAGGCTGGTGAACAGGCGGGCTGGTGAACAGGCTGGTGAACAGGATGGTGAACAGGCAGGTGAAAGGGCAGGTGAAAGGGCAGGTAAACAGGCTGGTGAACAGGCTGGTGAACAGGCAGGCTGGTGAACAGGCAGGATAACAGGCAGGTGAACAGGCTGGTCAACAGGCTGGTGGACAGGCTGGTGAACAGGCTGGTGAACAGGCTGGTGAACAGGCTGGTGGAAAGGCTGGTGAACAGGCTGGTGAAAAGGCAGGCTGGTGAACAGGCTGGTGAACAGGCAGGCTGGTGAACAGGCAGGTGAACAGGCAGGTGAACAGGCAGGCGAACAGGCAGGTGAACAGGCTGGTGAACAGGCAGGTGAACAGGCTGGTGAACAGGCAGGCTGGTGAACAGGCAGGTGAACAGGCTGGTGAACAGGCAGGTGAACAGGCTGGTGAACAGGCAGGCTGGTGAACAGGCAGGTGAACAGGCTGGTGAACAGGCTGGTGGACAGGCTGGTGAACAGGCTGGTGAACAGGCAGGCTGGTGAACAGGCTGGTGAACAGGCTGGTGAACAGGCAGGCTGGTGAACAGGCAGGTGAACAGGCAGGTGAACAGGCTGGTCAACAGGCAGGTGAACAGGCTGGTGAACAGGCTGGTGAACAGGCAGGAAGGTGAACAGGCAGGTGAACAGGCTGGTGGAAAGGCTGGTGAACAGGCAGGTGAACAAGCTGGTGAACAGCCTTGTGAACAGGCAGGTGAACAGGCTGGTGAAAAGGCAGGTTAACAGGCAGGCTGGTGAACAGGATGGTGAACAGGCAGGTGAAAGGGCAGGTAAACAGGCTGGTGAACAGGCTGGTGAACAGGCAGGCTGGTGAACAGGCAGGTGAACAGGCTGGTGAACAGGCAGGCAGGTGAACAGGCTGGTGAACAGGCTGGTGAAAGGGCTGGTGAACAGGCAGGCTCGTGAACAGGCTGGTAAAAAGGTAGGTGAACAGGCAGGCTGGTGAACAGGCAGGTGAAAAGGCTGGTGAACAGGCAGGTGAACAGGCGGGCTGGTGAAGAGGCTGGTGAACAGGCTGGTGGAAAGGCTGGTGAAGAAGCTGGTGAACAGGCAGGCTAGTGAACAGGCTGTTGAACAGGCAGGTTCACAGGCAGGTGAACAGGCAGGCTGGTAAAAAGGCTGGTGAACAGGAAGGCTTGTGAACAGGCTGGTGAACAGGCGGGCTGGTGAACAGGCTGGTGAACAGGCTGGTGGAAAGGCTGGTGAAGAAGCTGGTGAACAGGCATTTAAACAGGCAGGTGAACAGGCAGGCTGGTGAACAGGCTGGTGAAAAGGTAGGTGAACAGGCAGGCTGGTGAACAGGCTGGTGGACAGGCTGGTGAACAGGCAGGCTGGTGAACAGGCTGGTCAACAGGCAGGTGAACAGGCTGGTGAACAGCCTTGTGAACAGGCAGGTGAAAGGGCTGGTGAACAGGCTGGTAAACAGGCAGGTTAACTTGCAGGTGAACAGGCTGGTGAACAGGCGGGCTGGTGAAAAGGCTGGTGAACAGGCTGGTAGACAGGCTGGTGAAGAAGCTGGTAAACAGGCAGGCTGGTGAACAGGCTGGTGAAAAGGCAGGTTAAAAGGCAGGCTGGTGAACAGGCTGGTGAACAGGCAGGTGAAAAGGCTGGTGAACAGTCAGGCTGGTGAACAGGCAGGCTGGTGAACAGGCAGGTGAAAAGGCTGGTGAACAGTCAGGCTGGTGAACAGGCTGGTGAACAGGCAGGCTGGTGAACAGGCTGGTGAACAGGCAGGTGAACAGGCTGGTGAACAGGCTGGTGAACAGGCAGGTTAACAGGCTGGTGAATAGGCTGGTGAACAGGCAGGAAGGTGAACAGGCTGGTGGACTGTCTGGTGAACAGGCAGGCAGGTGAAAAGGCAGGTGAAAAGGCAGGCTGGTGAACAGGCAGGTGAACAGGCAGGCTGGTGAACAGGCTGGTGAACAGGCTGGTGAACAGGCAGGTTAACAGGCAGGTGAACAGGCTGGTGAACAGGCGGGCTGGTGAACAGGCTGGTGAACAGGCTGGTGAACAGGCTGGTGAACAGGCTGGTGGACAGGCTGGTGAACAGGCAGGCTGGTGAACAGGCTGGTGAACAGGCTGGTGAACAGGCAGGTGAACAAGCTGGTGAAAAGGCTGGTGAACAGGCAGGTGAAAAGGCAGGTGAACAGGCAGGCTGGTGAACAGGCAGGTGAACAGGCAGGTGAACAGACTGGTGAACAGGCTGGTGAACAGGCAGGCTGGTGAACAGGCAGGTTAACAGGCAGGTGAACAGACAGGTGAACAGGCAGGTTGGTGAACAGGCAGGTGAACAGGCTGGTGAACAGGCAGGTTAACAGGCAGGTGAACAGGCTGGTGAACAGGCAGGCTGGTGAACAGGCAGGTGAACAGGCTGGTGAACAGGCTGGTGAACAGGCAGGCAGGTGAACAGGCAGGTGAACAGGCAGGCTGGTGAACAGGCTGGTGAACAGGCTGGTGAACAGGCTGGTGAACAGGCTGGTGAACAGGCAGGCTGGTGAACAGGCTGGTGAACAGGCAGGCAGGTGAACAGGCTGGTGAACAGGCAGGCTGGTGAACAGGCAGGTGAACAGGCTGGTGAACAGGCAGGTGAACAGGCTGGTGAAAAGGCAGGCTGGTGAACAGGCAGGCTGGTGAACAGGATGGTGAACAGGCTGGTGAACAGGCTGGTGGACAGGCTGGTGAACAGGCAGGCTGGTGAACAGGCTGGTGAACGGGCTGGTGAACAGGCTGGTGAACAGGCTGGTGGAAAGGATGGTGAAGAAACTGGTGAATAGGTAGGCTAGTGAACAGGCTGTTGAACAGGCAGGTGAACAGGTTGGTGAACAGGCTGGTGAACAGGCAGGTGAACAGGCTGGTGAACAGGCAGGTGAACAGGCAGGTGAACAGGCTGGTGAACAGGCTGGTGAATAGGCTGGTGAACAGGCAGGTGAACAGGAAGGCTGGTGAACAGGCAGGCTGGTGAAAAGGCTGGTGAAAAGGCGGGCTGGTGAACAGGCTGGTGAACAGGCTGGTGGACAGGCTGGTGAACAGGCAGGCTAGTGAACAGGCTGTTGAACAGGCAGGTGAACAGGTTGGTGAACAGGCTGGTGAACAGGCAGGTGAACAGGCTGGTGAAAAGGCTGGTGAATAGGCTGGTGGACAGGCTGGTGGACAGGCTGGTGAACAGGCAGGCTGGTGAACAGGCTGGTGAACAGGCAGGTGAACAGGCTGGTGAACAGGCAGGCTGGTGAACAGGCTGGTGAACAGGCTGGTGAAAAGGCAGGTGATCAGGCAGGCTGGTGAAAAGGCTGGTGAACAGGCAGGCTGGTGAACAGGCAGGCTGGTGAACAGGCGGGCTGTTGAACAGGCTGGTGGACAGGCTGGTGAACAGGCAGGCTGGTGAACAGGCAGGCTGGTGAACAGGCTTGTGAACAGGCTGGTGAACAGGCTGGTGAACAGGCAGGCTGGTGAACAGGCAGGTGAACAGGCAGGCTGGTGAACAGGCAGGCTGGTGAACAGGCTGGTGAACAGGCAGGCTGGTGAACAGGCTGGTGAACAGGCAGGTGAACAGGCTGGTGAACAGGCTGGTGAACAGGCAGGTGAACAGGCAGGTGAACAGGCAGGCTGGTGAACAGGCTGGTGAAAAGGCAGGTGAACAGGCAGGTTGGTGAACAGGCAGGTGAACAGGCTGGTGAACAGGCTGGTGAACAGGCTGGTTAACAGGCAGGTGAACAGGCTGGTGATCAGGAAGGTGAACAGGCAGGCTGGTGAACAGGCAGGCTGGTGAACAGGCTGGTGAACAGGCAGGTGAACAGACTGGTGAACAGGCAGGCTGGTAAACAGGCTGGTGAACAGGCTGGTGGAAAGGCTGGTGAAGAAGCTGGTGAATAGGTAGGCTAGTGAACAGGCTGTTGAACAGGCAGGTGAACAGGTTGGTGAACAGGCTGGTGAACAGGCAGGTGAACAGGCTGGTGAACAGGCAGGTGAACAGGCTGGTGAACAGGCAGGTGAACAGGCTGGTGAAAAGGCAGGTGAACAAGCAGGCTGGTGAACAGGATGGTGAACAGGCAGGTGAAAGGGCAGGTGAAAGGGCAGGTAAACAGGTTGGTGAACAGGCTGGTGAACAGGCAGGTTTACAGGCTGGTGAACAGGCTGGTGAATAGGCTGGTGAACAGGCAGGTGAACAGGCAGGTGAACAGGCAAGTGAACAGGCAGGCTGGTGAACAGGCTGGTGAACAGGCAGGTGAACAGTCTGGTGAACAGGCAGGCTGGTGAACAGGCTGGTGAACAGGCTGGTGGAAAGGCTGGTGAAGAAGCTGGTGAATAGGTAGGCTAGTGAACAGGCTGTTGAACAGGCAGGTGAACAGGCAGGTGAACAGGCTGGTGAACAGGCTGGTGAATAGGCTGGTGAACAGGCAGGTGAACAGGCAGGTGAACAGGCAGGTGAACAGGCAGGCTGGTGAACAGGCAGGCTAGTGAACAGGCTGGTGAACAGGCAGGTGAACAGGCTGGTGAACAGGCTTGTGAACAGGCAGGCAGGTGAACAGGCTGGTGAACAGGCAGGCTGGTGAACAGGCAGGTGAAAAGGCTGGTGAACAGGCAGGTGAACAGGCTGGTGAAAAGGCTGGTGGACAGGCTGGTGAACAGGCAGGCTGGTGAACAGGCAGGTGATCAGGCAGGTGAACAGTCTGGTGAACAGGCAGGCTCGTGAACAGGCTGGTGAACAGGCAGGCTGGTGAACAGGCTGGTGAACAGGCAGGTGAACAGGCAGGTGAACAGGCAGGCTGGTGAACAGGCAGGTGAACAGGCTGGTGAACGGGCTGGTGAACAGGCTGGTGAACAGGCTGGTGGAAAGGCTGGTGAAGAAGCTGGTGAACAGGCAGGCTAGTGAACAGGCTGTTGAACAGGCAGGCAGGTGAAAAGGCTGGTGAACAGGCAGGCTGGTGAACAGGCAGGCTGGTGAACAGGCTCGTGAACAGGCGGGCTGGTGAACAGGCTGGTGAACAGGCTGGTGGACAGGCAGGTGAACAGGCTGGTGAAAAGGCAGGTGAACAGGCAGGCTGGTGAACAGGCTGGTGAACAGGCAGGCTGTTGAACAGGCTGGTGAACAGGCAGGCTGGTGAACAGGCTGGTGAACAGGCTGGTGAACAGGGAGGCTGGTGAACAGGCAGGCTGGTAAACAGGCTGGTGAACAGGCAGGCAGGTGAACAGGCTGGTGAACAGGCAGGCTGGTGAACAGGCTGGTGAACAGGCTGGTGAACAGGGAGGCTGGTGAACAGGCAGGCTGGTAAACAGGCTGGTGAACAGGCAGGCAGGTGAACAGGCTGGTGAACAGGCAGGCTGGTGAAAAGGCAGGCTGGTGAACAGGCAGGTGAAAAGGCTGGTGAACAGGCAGGTGAACAGGCTGGTGAACAGTCAGGTGAACAGGCTGGTGAAAAGGCAGGTGAACAGGCAGGCTGGTGAACAGGATGGTGAACAGGCAGGTGAAAGGGCAGGTGAAAGGGCAGGTAAACAGGCTGGTGAACAGGCTGGTGAACAGGCAGGCTGGTGAACAGGCTGGCGAACAGGCTGGTGAACAGGCAGGAAGGTGAACAGGCAGGTGAACAGGTTGGTGAACAGGCAGGTGAACAGGCTGGTGAACAGGCTGGTGAATAGGCTGGTGAACAGGCAGGTGAACAGGCAGGCTGGTGAACAGGCTGGTGAACAGGCGGGCTGGTGAACAGGCTGGTGAACAGGCTGGTGGACAGGCTGGTGAACAGGCAGGCTGGTGAACAGGCTGGTGAACAGGCAGGTGGAAAGGCTGGTGAACAGTTAGGTGAACAGGCTGGTGAACAGGCTGGTGAACAGGCAGGTGAACAGGCTGGTGAAAAGGCAGGTGAACATGCAGGTGGACAGGCTGGTGAACAGGCTGGTGAACAGGCAGGCGGGTGAAAAGGCTGGTGAACAGGCAGGCTGGTGAACAGGCTGGTGAACAGGCAGGCTGGTGAACAGGCAGGCTGGTGAACAGGCTGGCGAAAAGGCAGGCTGGTAAACAGGCTGGTAGAATGGCAGGCTGGTGAACAGGCTGGTGAACAGGCAGGCTGGTGAACAGGCTGGTGAACAGGCTGGTGAACAGGCTGGTGGACAGGCTGGTGAACAGGCAGGCGGGTGAAAAGGCTGGTGAACAGGCAGGCTGGTGAACAGGCTGGTGAACAGGCAGGCTGGTGAACAGGCAGGCTGGTGAACAGGCTGGTGAAAAGGCAGGCTGGTAAACAGGCTGGTAGAATGGCAGGCTGGTGAACAGGCTGGTGAACAGGCAGGCTGGTGAACAGGCTGGTGAACAGGCTGGTGAATAAGCAGGTTAACAGGCAGGTGAACAGGCTGGTGAACAGGCAGGCTGGTGAACAGGCTGGTGAACAGGCAGGCTGGTGAACAGGCGGGCTGGTGAACAGGCTGGTGAACAGGCTGGTGGACAGGCAGGTGAACAGGCTGGTGAACAGGCAGGCTGGTGAACAGGCTGGTGAACAGGCAGGTGAACAGTCTGGTGAACAGGCAGGCTGGTGAACAGGCTGGTGAACAGGCAGGCTGGTGAACAGGCTGGTGAACAGGCAGGTGAACAGGCTGGTGAACAGGCTGGTCAACAGGCAGGCTGGTGAACAGGCTGGTGAATAGGCTGGTGAACAGGCAGGCTGGTGAACAGGCTGGTGAAAGGGCTGGTGAACAGGCTGGTGAACAGGCAGGTTAACAGGCAGGTGAACAGGCTGGTGAACAGGCAGGCTGGTGAACAGGCTGGTGAAAGGGCAGGTTAACAGGCAGGTGAACAGGCTGGTGAACGGGCAGGCTGATGAACAGGCTGGTGAACAGGCAGGTGAACAGGCAAGTGAACAGGCAGGCTGGTGAACAGGCCGGTGAACAGGCTGGTGAACATGCAGGTGAACAGGCTGGCAGGTGAACAGGCAGGTGAACAGGCTGGTGAACAGGCAGGCTGGTGAACAGGCAGGTGAACAGGCTGGTGAACAGGCAGGTGAACAGGCTGGTGAACAGGCTGGTGAACAGGCAGGTGAACAGGCTGGTGAACAGGCTGGTGAACAAACAGGTGAACAGACAGGTGAACAGGCAGGTGAACAGGCAGGCTGGTGAACAGGCTGGTGAACAGGCTGGTGAACAGGCAGGTTAACAGGCAGGTGAACAGGCAGGCTGGTGAACATGCTGGTGAAAAGGCAGGTGAACAGGCTGGTGAACAGGCAGGTGAACAGGCAGGTGAACAGTCTGGTGAACAGGCAGGCTGGTGAACAGGCAGGCAGGTGAACAGGCTGGTGAACAGGCAGGCTGGTGAACAGGCTGGTGAAAAGGCAGGTGAACAGGCAGGCTGGTGAACAGGCTGGTGAAAAGGCAGGTGAACAGGCTGGTGAACAGGCTGGTAAACAGGCAGGCTGGTGAACAGGCAGGTAAACAGGCAGGTGAACAGGCAGGTGAACAGGCTGGTGAACAGGCAGGTTAACAGGCAGGTGAACAGGCAGGCTGGTGAACAGGCTGGTGAACAGGCGGGCTGCTGAACAGGCAAGTTAACAGGCATGTTAACAGGCAGGTGAACAGGCAGGCAGGTGAACAGGCTGGTGAACAGGCAGGCAGGTGAACAGGCTGGTGAACAGGCAGGCTGGTGAACAGGCAGGTGAACAGGCTGGTGAACAGGCTGGTGAACAGGCAGGCTGGTGAACAGGCAGGCTGGTGAACAGGCTGGTGAACAGGCAGGTGAACAGGCAGGTGAACAGGCAGTTAAACAGACAGGTGAACAGGCAGGCTGGTGAACAGGCAGGTGAAAAGGCTAGTTAACAGGCTGGTGAACAGGCTAGTTAACAGGCAGGTGAACATGCTGGTGAACAGGCTGGTGAACAGGCAGGCTGGTGAACAGGCTGGTGAACAGGCAGGCTTGTGAACAGGCAGGTGAACAGGCAGGTGAACAGGCAGGTGAACAGGCAGGTGAACAGGCTGGTGAACAGGCAGGCTGGTGAACAGGCAGGTGAACAGGCTGGTGAACAGGCTGGTGAACAGACAGGCTGGTGAACAGGCAGGCTGGTGAACAGGCTGGTGAACAGGCAGGTGAACAGGCAGGTGAACAGGCAGTTAAACAGACAGGTGAACAGGCAGGCTGGTGAACAGGCAGGTGAACAGGCTGGTGAACAGGCAGGTGAACAGGCAGCTTGGTGAACAGGCAGGTGACAAGGCTAGTTAACAGGCTGGTGAACAGGCTAGTTAACAGGCAGGTGAACATGCTGGTGAACAGGCTGGTGAACAGGCAGGCTGGTGAACAGGCTGGTGAACAGGCAGGCTTGTGAACAGGCAGGTGAACAGGCAGGTGAACAGGCAGGTGAACAGGCAGGTGAACAGGCTGGTGAACAGGCTGGTGAACAGGCAGGTGAACAGGCTGGTGAACAGGCAGGTAAACAGGATGGTGAACAGGATGGTGAACAGGCAGGTGAACAGGCTGGTGAACAGGCAGGCTGGTGAACAGGCTGGTGAACAGGCAGGTGAACAGGCTGGTGAACAGGCAGGTAAACAGGATGGTGAACAGGATGGTGAACAGGCTGGTGAACAGGCTGGTGAACAGGCAGGCTGGTGAACAGGCTGGTGAACAGGCAGGTGAACAGGCAGCTTGGTGAACAGGCAGGTGAAAAGGCTAGTTAACAGGCTGGTGAACAGGCTAGTTAACAGGCAGGTGAACAGGCTGGTGAACAGGCTGGTGAACAGGCAGGCTGGTGAACAGGCTGGTGAACAGGCAGGCTTGTGAACAGGCAGGTGAACAGGCAAGTGAACAGACAGGCTGGTGAACAGGCTGGTGAACATGCAGGCTGGTGAACAGGCTGGTGAACAGGCAGGCTGGTGAACAGGCTGGTGAACAGGCAGGCTGGTGGACAGGCTGGTGAACAGGCAGGCTGGTGGACAGGCAGGTGAACAGGCTGGTGAACAGGCTGGTGAACAGGCTGGTGGAAAGGCTGGTGAACAGGCTGTTGAACAGGCAGGTTAACAGGCAGGTGAACAGGATGGTGAACAGGCTGGTGAACAGGCTGGTGAACAGGCTGGTGAACAGGCTGGTGAACAGGCAGGCTGGTGAACAGGCTGGTGAACAGGCAGGTGAACAGGCAGCTTGGTGAACAGGCAGGTGAAAAGGCTAGTTAACAGGCTGGTGAACAGGCTAGTTAACAGGCAGGTGAACAGGCTGGTGAACAGGCTGGTGAACAGGCGGGCTGCTGAACAGGCAAGTTAACAGGCATGTTAACAGGCAGGTGAACAGGCAGGCAGGTGAACAGGCTGGTGAACAGGCAGGCAGGTGAACAGGCTGGTGAACAGGCAGGCTGGTGAACAGGCTGGTGAACAGGCTGGTGAACAGGCAGGTGAACAGGCAGGTGAACAGGCAGTTAAACAGACAGGTGAACAGGCAGGCTGGTGAACAGGCAGGTGAACAGGCTGGTGAACAGGCAGGTGAACAGGCAGCTTGGTGAACAGGCAGGTGAAAAGGCTAGTTAACAGGCTGGTGAACAGGCTAGTTAACAGGCAGGTGAACATGCTGGTGAACAGGCTGGTGAACAGGCAGGCTGGTGAACAGGCTGGTGAACAGGCAGGCTTGTGAACAGGCAGGTGAACAGGCAGGTGAACAGGCAGGTGAACAGGCAGGTGAACAGGCTGGTGAACAGGCTGGTGAACAGGCAGGTGAACAGGCTGGTGAACAGGCAGGTAAACAGGATGGTGAACAGGCAGGTGAACAGGCAGGTGAACAGGCTGGTGAACAGGCTGGTGAACAGTCAGGCTGGTGAACAGGCTGGTGAACAGGCAGGTGAACAGGCAGCTTGGTGAACAGGCAGGTGAAAAGGCTAGTTAACAGGCTGGTGAACAGGCTAGTTAACAGGCAGGTGAACAGGCTGGTGAACAGGCTGGTGAACAGGCAGGCTGGTGAACAGGCTGGTGAACAGGCAGGCTTGTGAACAGGCAGGTGAACAGGCAGGTGAACAGGCAGGCTGGTGAACAGGCTGGTGAACAGGCAGGCTTGTGAACAGGCAGGTGAACAGGCAGGTGAACAGGCAGGTGAACAGGCAGGTGAACAGGCTGGTGAACAGGCTGGTGAACAGGCAGGTGAACAGGCTGGTGAACAGGCAGGTAAACAGGATGGTGAACAGGATGGTGAACAGGCAGGTGAACAGGCTGGTGAACAGGCTGGTGAACAGGCTGGTGAACAGGCAGGCTGGTGAACAGGCTGGTGAACAGGCAGGTGAACAGGCAGCTTGGTGAACAGGCAGGTGAAAAGGCTAGTTAACAGGCTGGTGAACAGGCTAGTTAACAGGCAGGTGAACAGGCTGGTGAACAGGCAGGCTTGTGAACAGGCAGGTGAACAGGCAGGTGAACAGACAGGCTGGTGAACAGGCTGGTGAACAGGCAGGCTGGTGAACAGGCTGGTGAACAGGCAGGCTGGTGAACAGGCTGGTGAACAGGCTGGTGAAAAGGCAGGCTGGTGGACAGGCTGGTGAACAGGCAGGCTGGTGGACAGGCAGGTGAACAGGCTGGTGAACAGGCTGGTGAACAGGCTGGTGGAAAGGCTGGTGAAGAAGCTGGTGAACAGGCAGGCTAGTGAACAGGCTGTTGAACAGGCAGGTTAACAGGCAGGTGAACAGGCAGGCTGGTGAAAAGGCTGGTGAACAGGCAGGCTGGTGAACAGGCAGGCTGGTGAACAGGCTGGTGAACAGGCGGGCTGGTGAACAGGCTGGTGAACAGGCAGGTGAACAGGCAGGCTGGTGAACAGGCTGGTGCACAGGCAGGTGAACAGGCTGGTCAACAGGCAGGTGAACAGGCTGGTGAACAGGCTGGTGAACAGACAGGAAGGTGAACAGGCAGGTGAACAGGTTGGTGAACCGGCTGGTGAACAGGCAGGTGAACAGGCTGGTGAACAGGCTGGTGAATAGGCAGGTGAACAGGCAGGTGAACAGGTAGGTGAACAGGCAGGCTGGTGAACAGGCAGGCTGGTGAACAGGCTGGTGAACAGGCGGGCTGGTGAACAGGCTGGTGAACCGGCTGGTGGACAGGCTGGTGAACAGGCTGGTGAACAGGCAGGTGAACAGTCTGGTGAACAGGCAGGCTGGTGAACAGGCAGGCAGGTGAACAGGCTGGTGAACAGGCAGGCTGGTGAACAGGCAGGTGAAAAGGCTGGTGAACAGGCAGGTGAACAGGCTGGTGAAAAGGCTGGTGGACAGGCTGGTGAACAGGCAGGCTGGTGAACAGGCTGGTGAACAGGCTGGTGATCAGGCAGGTGAACAGTCTGGTGAACAGGCAGGCTCGTGAACAGGCTGGTGAACCGGCAGGCTGGTGAACAGGCTGGTGAACAGGCAGGTGAACAGGCAGGTGAACAGGCAGGCTGGTGAACAGGCAGGTGAACAGGCTGGTGAACGGGCTGGTGAACAGGCTGGTGAACAGGCTGGTGGAAAGGCTGGTGAAGAAGCTGGTGAACAGGCAGGCTAGTGAACAGGCTGTTGAACAGGCAGGCAGGTGAAAAGGCTGGTGAACAGGCAGGCTGGTGAACAGGCAGGCTGGTGAACAGGCTGGTGAACAGGCGGGCTGGTGAACAGGCTGGTGAACAGGCTGGTGGACAGGCAGGTGAACAGGCTGGTGAAAAGGCAGGTGAACTGGCAGGCTGGTGAACAGGCTGGTGAACAGGCTGGTGAACAGGCAGGCTGTTGAACAGGCTGGTGAACAGGCAGGCTGGTGAACAGGCTGGTGAACAGGCTGGTGAACAGGGAGGCTGGTGAACAGGCAGGCTGGTAAACAGGCTGGTGAACAGGCAGGCAGGTGAACAGGCTGGTGAACAGGCAGGCTGGTGAACAGGCAGGTTAACAGGCAGGTGAACAGGCTGGTGAGCAGGCAGGCTGATGAACAGGCTGGTGAACAGGCAGGCTGGTGAACAGGCTGGTGAACAGGCTGGTGAACAGGCAGGCTGGTGAACAGGCTGGTGAACAGGCAGGCTGGTGAACAGGCTGGTGAACAGGCTGGTGGAAAGGCTGGTGAAGAAGCTGGTGAACAGGCAGGTTAACAGGCAGGTGAACAGGCAGGCTGGTGAACAGGCTGGTGAAAAGGATGGTGAACAGGCAGGTGAAAGGGCAGGTGAAAGGGCAGGTAAACAGGCTGGTGAACAGGCTGGTGAAATGGCAGGAAGGTGAACAGGCAGGTGAACAGGTTGGTGAACAGGCTGGTGAACAGGCAGGTGAACAGGCTGGTGAACAGGCAGGCAGGTGAACAGGCTGGTGAACAAGCTGGTGAACAGGCAGGCTGGTGAACAGGCAGGCTGGTGAACAGGCTGGTGAACAGGCAGGTGAACAGGCTGGTGAACAGGCTGGTGAACAGGCAGGCTGATGAACAGGCAGGTGAACAGGCTGGTGAACAGGCTGGTGAACAGGCAGGCTGGTGAACAGGCAGGCTGGTGAACAGGCTGGTGAACAGGCAGGTGAACAGGCAGGTGAACAGGCAGTTAAACAGACAGGTGAACAGGCAGGCTGGTGAACAGGCAGGTGAACAGGCTGGTGAACAGGCAGGTGAACAGGCAGCTTGGTGAACAGGCAGGTGAAAAGGCTAGTTAACAGGCTGGTGAACAGGCTAGTTAACAGGCAGGTGAACAGGCTGGTGAACAGGCTGGTGAACAGGCAGGCTGGTGAACAGGCTGGTGAACAGGCAGGCTTGTGAACAGGCAGGTGAACAGGCAGGTGAACAGGCAGGTGAACAGGCAGGTGAACAGGCTGGTGAACAGGCTGGTGAACAGGCAGGTGAACAGGCTGGTGAACAGGCAGGTAAACAGGATGGTGAACAGGATGGTGAACAGGCAGGTGAACAGGCTGGTGAACAGGCTGGTGAACAGGCGGGCTGGTGAACAGGCTGGTGAACAGGCAGGCTGGTGGACAGGCAGGCAGGTGAACAGACAGGCTGGTGAACAGGCTGGTGAACAGGCAGGCTGGTGAACAGGCTGGTGAACAGGCAGGTGAACAGGCAGCTTGGTGAACAGGCAGGTGAAAAGGCTAGTTAACAGGCTGGTGAACAGGCTAGTTAACAGGCAGGTGAACAGGCTGGTGAACAGGCTGGTGAACAGGCAGGCTGGTGAACAGGCTGGTGAACAGGCAGGCTTGTGAACAGGCAGGTGAACAGGCAGGTGAACAGGCAGGTGAACAGGCTGGTGAACAGGCTGGTGAACAGGCAGGTGAACAGGCTGGTGAACAGGCAGGTAAACAGGATGGTGAACAGGATGGTGAACAGGCAGGTGAACAGGCTGGTGAACAGGCTGGTGAACAGGCGGGCTGGTGAACAGGCTGGTGAACAGGCTGGTGAACAGGCAGGCTGGTGGACAGGCAGGCAGGTGAACAGACAGGCTGGTGAACAGGCTGGTGAACAGGCAGGCTGGTGAACAGGCTGGTGAACAGGCAGGCTGGTGAACAGGCTGGTGAACAGGCTGGTGAACAGGCAGGCTGGTAGACAGGCTGGTGAACAGGCAGCTTGGTGAACAGGCAGGTGAAAAGGCTAGTTAACAGGCTGGTGAACAGGCTAGTTAACAGGCAGGTGAACAGGCTGGTGAACAGGCTGGTGAACAGGCAGGCTGGTGAACAGGCTGGTGAACAGGCAGGCTGGTGAACAGGCTGGTGAACAGGCAGGCTTGTGAACAGGCAGGTGAACAGGCAGGTGAACAGGCAGGTGAACAGGCTGGTGAACAGGCTGGTGAACAGGCTGGTGGAAAGGCTGGTGAAGAAGCTGGTGAACAGGCAGGCTAGTGAACAGGCTGTTGAACAGGCAGGTTAACAGGCAGGTGAACAGGCAGGCTGGTGAAAAGGCTGGTGAACAGGCAGGCTGGTGAACAGGCAGGCTGGTGAACAGGCTGGTGAACAGGCGGGCTGGTGAACAGGCTGGTGAACAGGCAGGTGAACAGGCTGGTCAACAGGCAGGTGAACAGGCTGGTGAACAGGCTGGTGAACAGACAGGAAGGTGAACAGGCAGGCTGGTGAACAGGCTGGTGCACAGGCAGGTGAACAGGCTGGTCAACAGGCAGGTGAACAGGTTGGTGAACCGGCTGGTGAACAGGCAGGTGAACAGGCTGGTGAACAGGCTGGTGAATAGGCAGGTGAACAGGCAGGTGAACAGGTAGGTGAACAGGCAGGCTGGTGAACAGGCAGGCTGGTGAACAGGCTGGTGAACAGGCTGGTGAAAGGGCTGGTGAACAGGCTGGTGAACAGGCAGGTTAACAGGCAGGTGAACAGGCTGGTGAACAGGCAGGCTGGTGAACAGGCAGGCTGGTGAACAGGCAGGCTGGTGAAAAGGCTGGTGAACAGGCTGGTGAACAGGCTGGTGGAAAGGCTGGTGAAGATGCTGGAGAACAGGCAGGTTAAAAGGCTGGTGAACAGGCAGGTGAACAGGCGGGGAGGTGAACAGGCTGGTGGAAAGGCTGGTGAAGAAGCTGGTGAACAGGCAGGCTAGTGAACAGGCTGTTGAACAGGCAGGTTAACAGGCAGGTGAACAGGCTGGTGAACAGGCTGGTGAACAGGCAGGCTGGTGAACAGGCAGGCTGGTGAACAGGCTGGTGAACAGGCAGGTGAACAGGCAGGTGAACAGGCAGGTCAACAGACAGGTGAACAGGCAGGCTGGTGAACAGGCAGGTGAACAGGCTGGTGAACAGGCAGGTGAACAGGCAGCTTGGTGAACAGGCAGGTGAAAAGGCTAGTTAACAGGCTGGTGAACAGGCTAGTTAACAGGCAGGTGAACAGGCTGGTGAACAGGCTGGTGAACAGACAGGTGAACAGGCAGGTGAACAGGCTGGTGAACAGGCAGGCTGGTGAACAGGCTGGTGAACAGGCAGGCTGGTGAACAGGCAGGTGAACAGGCAGGTGAACAGGCAGGTGAACAGGCAGGTGAAAAGGCTGGTGAACAGGCTGGTGAACAGGCAGGTGAACAGGCTGGTGAACAGGCAGGTAAACAGGATGGTGAACAGGATGGTGAACAGGCAGGTGAACAGGCTGGTGAACAGGCTGGTGAACAGGCGGGCTGGTGAACAGGCTGGTGAACAGGCAGGCTGGTGGACAGGCAGGCAGGTGAACAGACAGGCTGGTGAACAGGCTGGTGAACAGGCAGGCTGGTGAACAGGCTGGTGAACAGGCTGGTGGACAGGCTGGTGAACAGGCAGGCTGGTGGACAGGCTGGTGAACAGGCAGGCTGGTGGACAGGCAGGTGAACAGGCTGGTGAACAGGCTGGTGAACAGGCTGGTGGAAAGGCTGGTGAACAGGCAGGCTGGTGAACAGGCAGGCTGGTGAACAGGCTGGTGAACAGGCGGGCTGGTGAACAGGCTGGTGCACAGGCAGGTGAACAGGCAGGTGAACAGGCTGGTCAACAGGCAGGTGAACAGGCTGGTGAACAGGCTGGTGAACAGACAGGAAGGTGAACAGGCAGGTGAACAGGTTGGTGAACCGGCTGGTGAACAGGCAGGTGAACAGGCTGGTGAACAGGCTGGTGAATAGGCAGGTGAACAGGCAGGTGAACAGGTAGGTGAACAGGCAGGCTGGTGAACAGGCTGGTGAACAGGCGGGCTGGTGAACAGGCTGGTGAACAGGCTGGTGGACAGGCTGGTGAACAGGCTGGTGAACAGGCAGTTGAACAGTCTGGTGAACAGGCAGGCTGGTGAACAGGCAGGCAGGTGAACAGGCTGGTGAACAGGCAGGCTGGTGAACAGGCAGGTGAAAAGGCTGGTGAACAGGCAGGTGAACAGGCTGGTGAAAAGGCTGGTGGACAGGCTGGTGAACAGGCAGGCTGGTGAA
Source organism: Telmatherina bonti (assembly GCF_933228915.1). Lineage (NCBI taxonomy): Eukaryota > Metazoa > Chordata > Actinopteri > Atheriniformes > Telmatherinidae > Telmatherina > Telmatherina bonti. Next base: position 562,385 of record NC_136633.1, read on the forward strand.
CAGGCTGGTGATCAGGCAGGTGAACAGTCTGGTGAACAGACAGGATCGTGAACAGGCTGGTGAACAGGCAGGCTGGTGAACAGGCTGGTGAACAGGCAGGTGAACAGGCAGGTGAACAGGCAGGCTGGTGAACAGGCAGGTGAACAGGCTGGTGAACGGGCTGGTGAACAGGCTGGTGAACAGGCTGGTGGAAAGGCTGGTGAAGAAGCTGGTGAACAGGCAGGCTAGTGAACAGGCTGTTGAACAGGCAGGCAGGTGAAAAGGCTGGTGAACAGGCAGGCTGGTGAACAGGCAGGCTGGTGAACAGGCTGGTAAACAGGCGGGCTGGTGAACAGGCTGGTGAACAGGCTGGTGGACAGGCAGGTGAACAGGCTGGTGAAAAGGCAGGTGAACAGGCAGGCTGGTGAACAGGCTGGCAGGTGAACAGGCTGGTGAACAGGCAGGCTGGTGAACAGGCAGGCTGGTGAACAGGCTGGTGAAAGGGCTGGTGAACAGGCTGGTGAACAGGGAGGCTGGTGAACAGGCAGGCTGGTAAACAGGCTGGTGAACAGGCAGGCAGGTGAACAGGCTGGTGAACAGGCAGGTGAACAGGCAGGCTGTTGAACAGGCTGGTGAACAGGCAGGCTGGTGAACAGGCTGGTGAACAGGCTGGTGAACAGGGAGGCTGGTGAACAGGCAGGCTGGTAAACAGGCTGGTGAACAGGCAGGCAGGTGAACAGGCTGGTGAACAGGCAGGCTGGTGAACAGGCAGGCTGGTGAACAGGCAGGTTAACAGGCAGGTGAACAGGCTGGTGAGCAGGCAGGCTGATGAACCGGCTGGTGAACAGGCAGGCTGGTGAACAGGCTGGTGAACAGGCTGGTGAACAGGCAGGCTGGTGAACAGTATGGTGAACAGGCAGGCTGGTGAACAGGCTGGTGAACAGGCTGGTGAACAGGCTGGTGAAGAAGCTGGTGAACAGGCAGGTTAACAGGCAGGTGAACAGGCAGGCTGGTGAACAGGCTGGTGAAAAGGTAGGTGAACAGGCAGGCTGGTGAACAGGCAGGCTGGTGAACAGGTTGGTGAACAGGCAGGTGAAAAGGCAGGTGAGCAGGCAAGTGAACAGGCAGGCTGGTGAACAGGCTGGTGAACAGGTAGGCTGGTGAACAGGCTGGTGAAAAGGTAGGTGAACAGGCAGGCTGGTGAACAGGCTGGTGAACAGGCAGGTGAAAAGGCTGGTGAACAGGCAGGTGAACAGGCAGGCTGGTGAACAGGCTGGTGGACAGGCTGTTGAACAGGCAGGTGAACAGGCTGGTGAACAGGCAGGTGAACTGGCTGGTGAACAGGCAGGTGAACAGGCTGGTGAACAGGCAGGTGAACAGGCAGGAAGGTGAACAGGCTGGTGGACAGGCTGGTGAACAGGCTGGTGAATAGGCAGGTGAACAGGCTGGTGAAAAGGCAGGTGAACAGGCTGGTGAACAGGCGGGCTGGTGAACAGGCTGGTGAACAGGCAGGCTGGTGAACAGGCTGGTGAACAGGCTGGTGAAAAGGCAGGCTGGTAAACAGGCTGGTAGAAAGGCAGGCTGGTGAACAGGCAGGTCTACAGGCTGGTGAACAGGCAGGCTGGTGAACAGGCTGGTGAACAGGCTGGTGAATAGGCAGGTTAACAGGCAGGTGAACAGGCTGGTGAACAGGCAGGCTGGTGAACAGGCTGGTGAACAGGCAGGCTGGTGAACAGGCGGGCTGGTGAACAGGCTGGTGAACAGGCTGGTGGACAGGCAGGTGAACAGGCTGGTGAACAGGCAGGCTGGTGAACAGGCTGGTGAACAGGCTGGTGAACAGGCAGGCTGGTGAACAGGCTGGTGAACAGGCAGGTGAACAGGCTGGTGAACAGGCTGGTCAACAGGCAGGCTGGTGAACAGGCTGGTGAATAGGCTGGTGAACAGGCAGGCTGGTGAACAGGCTGGTGAAAGGGCTGGTGAACAGGCTGGTGAACAGGCAGGTTAACAGGCAGGTGAACAGGCTGGTGAACAGGCAGGCTGGTGAACAGGCTGGTGAAAGGGCAGGTTAACAGGCAGGTGAACAGGCTGGTGAACGGGCAGGCTGATGAACAGGCTGGTGAACAGGCAGTTGAACAGGCAAGTGAACAGGCAGGCTGGTGAACAGGCCGGTGAACAGGCTGGTGAACAGGCAGGTGAACAGGCTGGCAGGTGAACAGGCAGGTGAACAGGCTGGTGAACAGGCAGGCTGGTGAACAGGCAGGTGAACAGGCTGGTGAACAGGCAGGTGAACAGGCTGGTGAACAGGCTGGTGAACAGGCAGGTGAACAGGCTGGTGAACAGGCCTGGTGAACAGACAGGTGAACAGACAGGTGAACAGGCAGGTGAACAGGCTGGTGAACAGGCAGGCTGGTGAACAGGCTGGTGAACAGGCAGGTGAACAGGCTGGTGAACAGGCAGGTTAACAGGCAGGTGAAAAGGCAGGCTGGTGAACAGGCTGGTGAAAAGGCAGGTGAACAGGCTGGTGAACAGGCAGGTTAACAGGCAGGTGAACAGGCAGGCTGGTGAACAGGCTGGTGAAAAGGCAGGTGAACAGGCAGGCTGGTGAACAGGCTGGTGAAAAGGCAGGTGAACAGGCTGGTGAACAGGCAGGTGAACAGGCTGGTGAACAGGCTGGTGAACAGGCAGGTGAACAGGCTGGTGAACAGGCTGGTGAACAGGCGGGCTGCTGAACAGGCAAGTTAACAGGCATGTTAACAGGCAGGTTAACAGGCAGGTGAACAGGCAGGCAGGTGAACAGGCTGGTGAACAGGCAGGCAGGTGAACAGGCTGGTGAACAGGCAGGCAGGTGAACAGGCTGGTGAACAGGCTGGTGAATAGGCAGGTGAACAGGCAGGTGAACAGGTAGGTGAACAGGCAGGCTGGTGAACAGGCAGGCTGGTGAACAGGCTGGTGAACAGGCTGGTGAAAAGGCAGGCTGGTAAACAGGCTGGTAGAAAGGCAGGCTGGTGAACAGGCAGGTCTACAGGCTGGTGAACAGGCAGGCTGGTGAACAGGCTGGTGAACAGGCTGGTGAATAGGCAGGTTAACAGGCAGGTGAACAGGCTGGTGAACAGGCAGGCTGGTGAACAGGCTGGTGAACAGGCAGGCTGGTGAACAGGCGGGCTGGTGAACAGGCTGGTGAACAGGCTGGTGGACAGGCAGGTGAACAGGCTGGTGAACAGGCAGGCTGGTGAACAGGCTGGTGAACAGGCTGGTGAACAGGCAGGCTGGTGAACAGGCTGGTGAACAGGCAGGTGAACAGGCTGGTGAACAGGCTGGTCAACAGGCAGGCTGGTGAACAGGCTGGTGAATAGGCTGGTGAACAGGCAGGCTGGTGAACAGGCTGGTGAAAGGGCTGGTGAACAGGCTGGTGAACAGGCAGGTTAACAGGCAGGTGAACAGGCTGGTGAACAGGCAGGCTGGTGAACAGGCTGGTGAAAGGGCAGGTTAACAGGCAGGTGAACAGGCTGGTGAACGGGCAGGCTGATGAACAGGCTGGTGAACAGGCAGGTGAACAGGCAAGTGAACAGGCAGGCTGGTGAACAGGCCGGTGAACAGGCTGGTGAACAGGCAGGTGAACAGGCTGGCAGGTGAACAGGCAGGTGAACAGGCTGGTGAACAGGCAGGCTGGTGAACAGGCAGGTGAACAGGCTGGTGAACAGGCAGGTGAACAGGCTGGTGAACAGGCTGGTGAACAGGCAGGTGAACAGGCTGGTGAACAGGCCTGGTGAACAGACAGGTGAACAGACAGGTGAACAGGCAGGTGAACAGGCTGGTGAACAGGCAGGCTGGTGAACAGGCTGGTGAACAGGCAGGTGAACAGGCTGGTGAACAGGCAGGCAGGTGAACAGGCTGGTGAACAGGCAGGCAGGTGAACAGGCTGGTGAACAGGCTGGTGAATAGGCAGGTGAACAGGCAGGTGAACAGGTAGGTGAACAGGCAGGCTGGTGAACAGGCAGGCTGGTGAACAGGCTGGTGAACAGGCTGGTGAAAAGGCAGGCTGGTAAACAGGCTGGTAGAAAGGCAGGCTGGTGAACAGGCAGGTCTACAGGCTGGTGAACAGGCAGGCTGGTGAACAGGCTGGTGAACAGGCTGGTGAATAGGCAGGTTAACAGGCAGGTGAACAGGCTGGTGAACAGGCAGGCTGGTGAACAGGCTGGTGAACAGGCAGGCTGGTGAACAGGCGGGCTGGTGAACAGGCTGGTGAACAGGCTGGTGGACAGGCAGGCTGGTGAACAGGCTGGTGAACAGGCAGGCTGGTGAACAGGCAGGTGAACAGGCAGGTGAACAGGCTGGTGAACAGGCTGGTGAAAAGGCAGGTGAACAGGCTGGTGAACAGGCAGGTAAACAGGATGGTGAACAGGATGGTGAACAGGCAGATGAACAGGCTGGTGAACAGGCTGGTGAACAGGCGGGCTGGTGAACAGGCTGGTGAACAGGCAGGCTGGTGGACAGGCAGGCAGGTGAACAGACAGGCTGGTGTACAGGCTGGTGAACAGGCAGGCTGGTGAACAGGCTGGTGAAAATGCTGGTGGACAGGCTGGTGAACAGGCAGGCTGGTGGACAGGCTGGTGAACAGGCAGGCTGGTGGACAGGCTGGTGAACAGGCTGGTGAACAGGCTGGTGAACAGGCTGGTGGAAAGGCTGGTGAAGAAGCTGGTGAACAGGCAGGCTAGTGAACAGGCTGTTGAACAGGCAGGTTAACAGGCAGGTGAACAGGCAGGCTGGTGAAAAGGCTGGTGAACAGGCAGGCTGGTGAACAGGCAGGTGAACAGGCGGGGAGGTGAACAGGCTGGTGAACAGGCAGGCTGGTGAAAAGGCTGGTGAACAGGCAGGCTGGTGAACAGGCAGGCTGGTGAACAGGCAGGCAGGTGAACAGGCTGGTGAACAGGCTGGTGGAAAGGCTGGTGAACAGGCAGGTGAACAGGCTGGTGAACAGGCTGGTGAACAGGCAGGTGAACAGGCTGGTGAAAAGGATGGTGAACAGGCAGGTGAAAGGGCAGGTGAAAGGGCAGGTAAACAGGCTGGTGAACAGGCAGGCTGGTGAACAGGCAGGTGAACAGGCTGGTGGGCAGGCTGGTGAACAGGCAGGCTGGTGAACAAGCTGGTGAACAGGCAGGCTGAACAGGCTGGTGAACAGGCGGGCTGGTGAACAGGCTGGTGAACAGGCAGGCTGGTGAACAGGCTGGTGAACAGGCTGGTGAAAAGGCAGGCTGGTAAACAGGCTGGTAGAAAGGCAGGCTGGTGAACAGGCAGGTCTACAGGCTGGTGAACAGGCAGGTGAACAGGCGGGCTGGTGAACAGGCTGGTGAACAGGCAGGCTGGTGAACAGGCTGGTGAACAGGCTGGTGAAAAGGCAGGCTGGTAAACAGGCTGGTAGAAAGGCAGGCTGGTGAACAGGCTGGTGAACAGGCTGGTGAATAGGCAGGTTAACAGGCAGGTGAACAGGCTGGTGAACAGGCAGGCTGGTGAACAGGCTGGTGAACAGGCAGGCTGGTGAACAGGCGGGCTGGTGAACAGGCTGGTGAACAGGCTGGTGGACAGGCAGGTGAACAGGCTGGTGAACAGGCAGGCTGGTGAACAGGCAGGCTGGTGAACAGGCTGGTGAACAGGCTGGTGAACAGGCAGGCTGGTGAACAGGCTGGTGAACAGGCAGGTGAACAGGCTGGTGAACAGGCTGGTCAACAGGCAGGCTGGTGAACAGGCTGGTGAATAGGCTGGTGAACAGGCAGGCTGGTGAACAGGCTGGTGAAAGGGCTGGTGAACAGGCTGGTGAACAGGCAGGTTAACAGGCAGGTGAACAGGCTGGTGAACAGGCAGGCTGGTGAACAGGCTGGTGAAAGGGCAGGTTAACAGGCAGGTGAACAGGCTGGTGAACGGGCAGGCTGATGAACAGGCTGGTGAACAGGCAGGTGAACAGGCAAGTGAACAGGCAGGCTGGTGAACAGGCCGGTGAACAGGCTGGTGAACAGGCAGGTGAACAGGCTGGCTGGTGAACAGGCAGGTGAACAGGCTGGTGAACAGGCAGGCTGGTGAACAGGCAGGTGAACAGGCTGGTGAACAGGCAGGTGAACAGGCTGGTGAACAGGCTGGTGAACAGGCAGGTGAACAGGCTGGTGAACAGGCCTGGTGAACAGACAGGTGAACAGACAGGTGAACAGGCAGGTGAACAGGCTGGTGAACAGGCAGGCTGGTGAACAGGCTGGTGAACAGGCAGGTGAACACGCTGGTGAACAGGCAGGTTAACAGGCAGGTGAACAGGCAGGCTGGTGAACAGGCTGGTGAAAAGGCAGGTGAACAGGCTGGTGAACAGGCAGGTTAACAGGCAGGTGAACAGGCAGGCTGGTGAACAGGCTGGTGAAAAGGCAGGTGAACAGGCAGGCTGGTGAACAGGCTGGTGAAAAGGCAGGTGAACAGGCTGGTGAACAGGCAGGTGAACAGGCTGGTGAACAGGCAGGTTAACAGGCAGGTGAACAGGCAGGCTGGTGAACAGGCTGGTGAACAGGCAGGCTGGTGAACAGGCTGGTGAACAGGCGGGCTGCTGAACAGGCAAGTTAACAGGCATGTTAACAGGCAGGTTAACAGGCAGGTGAACAGGCAGGCAGGTGAACAGGCTGGTGAACAGGCAGGCAGGTGAACAGGCTGGTGAACAGGCAGGCAGGTGAACAGGCTGGTGAACAGGCAGGCTGGTGAACAGGCAGGTGAACAGGCTGGTGAACAGGCTGGTGAACAGGCAGGCTGGTGAACAGGCAGGCTGGTGAACAGGCAGGTGAACAGGCAGGTGAACAGGCAGGTCAACAGACAGGTGAACAGGCAGGCTGGTGAACAGGCAGGTGAACAGGCTGGTGAACAGGCAGGTGAACAGGCAGGTTGGTGAACAGGCAGGTGAAAAGGCTAGTTAACAGGCTGGTGAACAGGCTAGTTAACAGGCAGGTGAACAGGCTGGTGAACAGGCAGGCTGGTGAACAGGCTGGTGAACAGGCAGGCTGGTGAACAGGCAGGTGAACAGGCAGGTGAACAGGCTGGTGAACAGGCTGGTGAAAAGGCAGGTGAACAGGCTGGTGAACAGGCAGGTAAACAGGATGGTGAACAGGATGGTGAACAGGCAGATGAACAGGCTGGTGAACAGGCTGGTGAACTGGCGGGCTGGTGAACAGGCTGGTGAACAGGCAGGCTGGTGGACAGGCAGGCAGGTGAACAGACAGGCTGGTGAACAGGCTGGTGAACAGGCAGGCTGGTGAACAGGCTGGTGAAAATGCTGGTGGACAGGCTGGTGAACAGGCAGGCTGGTGGACAGGCTGGTGAACAGGCAGGCTGGTGGACAGGCTGGTGAACAGGCAGGCTGGTGGACAGGCTGGTGAACAGGCTGGTGAACAGGCTGGTGAACAGGCTGGTGGAAAGGCTGGTGAAGAAGCTGGTGAACAGGCAGGCTAGTGAACAGGCTGTTGAACAGGCAGGTGAAAAGGCTGGTGAACAGGCAGGCTGGTGAACAGGCAGGTGAACAGGCGGGGAGGTGAACAGGCTGGTGAACAGGCAGGCTGGTGAAAAGGCTGGTGAACAGGCAGGCTGGTGAACAGGCAGGCTGGTGAACAGGCAGGCAGGTGAACAGGCTGGTGAACAGGCTGGTGGAAAGGCTGGTGAACAGGCAGGTGAACAGGCTGGTGAACAGGCTGGTGAACAGGCAGGTGAACAGGCTGGTGAAAAGGATGGTGAACAGGCAGGTGAAAGGGCAGGTGAAAGGGCAGGTAAACAGGCTGGTGAACAGGCAGGCTGGTGAACAGGCAGGTGAACAGGCTGGTGGGCAGGCTGGTGAACAGGCAGGCTGGTGAACAAGCTGGTGAACAGGCAGGTGAACAGTCTGGTGAACAGGCAGGCTGGTGAACAGGCTGGTGAACAGGCAGGTGAACAGGCTGGTGAACAGGCAGGTCAACAGGCAGGTGAACAGGCTGGTGAACAGGCAGGCAGGTGAACAGGCTGGTGAACAGGCAGGTGAACAGGCTGGTGAACAGGCAGGCTGGTGAACAGGCTGGTGAAAGGGCTGGTGAACAGGCAGGTTAACAGGCAGGTGAACAGGCTGGTGAAAAGGTAGGTGAACAGGCAGGCTGGTGAACAGGCTGGTGAACAGGCAGGTGAAAAGGCTGGTGAACAGGCAGGTGAACAGGCAGGCTAGTGAACAGGCTGTTGAACAGTCAGGTTAACAGGCAGGTGAACAGGCAGGCTGGTGAAAAGGCTGGTGAACAGGCAGGCTGGTGAACAGGCAGGCTGGTGAACAGGCAGGCTTGTGAAAAGGCTGGTGAACAGGCTGGTGAACAGGCTGGTGGAAAGGCTGGTGAAGAAGCTGGTGAACAGGCAGGTTAACAGGCAGGTGAACAGGCAGGCAGGTGAACAGGCAGGTGAACAGGCTGGTGAACAGGCAGGTGAACAGGCTGGTCAACAGGCAGGTGAACAGGCTGGTGAACAGGCTGGTGAACAGACAGGAAGGTGAACAGGCAGGTGAACAGGTTGGTGAACCGGCTGGTGAACAGGCAGGTGAACAGGCTGGTGAACAGGCTGGTGAATAGGCAGGTGAACAGGCAGGCTGGTGAACAGGCAGGCTGGTGAACAGGCTGGTGAACAGGCGGGCTGGTGAACAGGCTGGTGAACAGGCTGGTGGACAGGCTGGTGAACAGGCAGGCTGGTGAACAGGCAGGCTGGTGAACAGGCTGGTGAACGGGCTGGTGAACAGGCTGGTGAACAGGCTGGTGGACAGGCTGGTGAACAGGCTGGTGAACAGGCAGGTGAACAGTCTGGTGAACAGGCAGGCTGGTGAACAGGCAGGTGAACAGGCTGGTGAAAGGGCTGGTGAACAGGCTGGTGAACAGGCAGGTTAACAGGCTGGTGAACAGGCAGGTTAACAGGCAGGTGAACAGGCTGGTGAAATGGCAGGCTGGTGAACAGGCAGGCTGGTGAAAAGGCAGGCTTGTGAAAAGGCTGGTGAACAGGCGGGCTGGTGAACAGGCTGGTGAACAGGCTGGTGGAAAGGCTGGTGAACAGGCAGGTGAACAGGCGGGGAGGTGAACAGGCTGGTGGAAAGGCTGGTGAAGAAGCTGGTGAACAGGCAGGCTAGTGAACAGGCTGTTGAACAGGCAGGTTAACAGGCAGGTGAACAGGCAGGCTGGTGAAAAGGCTGGTGAACAGGCAGGCTGGTGAACAGGCAGGCTGGTGAACAGGCAGGCTTGTGAAAAGGCTGGTGAACAGGCTGGTGAACAGGCTGGTGGAAAGGCTGGTGAAGAAGCTGGTGAACAGGCAGGTTAACAGGCAGGTGAACAGGCAGGCTGGTGAACAGGCTGGTGAAAAGGTAGGTGAACAGGCAGGCTGGTGAACAGGCTGGTGAACAGGCAGGCTGGTGAACAGGCTGGTGAACAGGCAGGTGAACAGGCTGGTCAACAGGCAGGTGAACAGGCTGGTGAACAGGCTGGTGAACAGACAGGAAGGTGAACAGGCAGGTGAACAGGTTGGTGAACCGGCTGGTGAACAGGCAGGTGAACAGGCTGGTGAACAGGCTGGTGAATAGGCAGGTGAACAGGCAGGTGAACAGGTAGGTGAACAGGCAGGCTGGTGAACAGGCAGGCTGGTGAACAGGCAGGTGAACAGGCTGGTGAACAGGCTGGTGAACAGGCAGGTGAACAGTCTGGTGAACAGGCAGGCTGGTCAAACGGCTGGTGAACAGGCAGGCTGGTGAACAGGCTGGTGAACAGGCAGGTGAACAGGCTGGTGAACAGGCAGGTTAACAGGCAGGTGAACAGGCTGGTGAACAGGCAGGCAGGTGAACAGGCTGGTGAACAGGCAGGCTGGTGAACAGGCTGGTGAAAGGGCTGGTGAACAGGCAGGTGAACAGGCTGGTGAACAGGCTGGTGAACAGGCAGGTTAACAGGCAGGTGAACAGGCTGGTGAACAGGCAGGCTGGTGAACAGGCAGGTGAACAGGCTGGTGAACAGGCAGGTGAAAAGGCTGGTGAACAGGCAGGTGAACAGGCGGGCTGGTGAACAGGCTGGTGAACAGGCAAGTGAACAGGCTGTTGAACAGGCAGGTTAACAGGCAGGTGAACAGGCAGGCTGGTGAAAAGGCTGGTTAACAGGCAGGCTGGTGAACAGGCTGGTGAACAGGCAGGTGAACAGTCTGGTGAACAGGCAGGCTGGTCAAACGGCTGGTGAACAGGCAGGCTGGTGAACAGGCAGGTGAACAGGCTGGTTAACAGGCTGGTGAACAGGCTGGTGAACAGGCAGGAAGGTGAACAGGCTGGTCAACAGGCTGGTGAACAGGCAGGTGAACTGGCAGGTGAACAGGCTGGTGAAAAGGCTGGTGAACAGGCAGGTGAACAGGCTGGTGAACAGGCGGGCTGGTGAACAGGCTGGTGAACAGGCTGGTGAACAGGCGGGCTGGTGAACAGGCTGGTGAACAGGCAGGTTGGTGAACAGGCTGGTGAACAGGCTGGTGAAAAGGCAGGCTGGTGAACAGGCTGGTAGAAAGGCAGGCAGGTGAACAGGCAGGCTGGTGAACAGGCTGGTGAACAGGCTGGTGAACAGGCGGGCTGGTGAACAGGCTGGTGAACAGGCTGGTGAAAAGGCAGGCTGGTGAACAGGCTGGTAGAAAGGCAGGCAGGTGAACAGGCTGGTGAACAGGCTGGTGAACAGGCTGGTGAACTGGCTAGTTAACAGGCAGGTGAACAGGCTGGTGAACAGGCTGGTGAACAGGCAGGCTGGTGAACAGGCTGGTGAACAGGCAGGCAGGTGAACAGGCAGGTGAACAGGCTGGTGGACAGGCTGGTGGACAGGCTGGTGAACAGGCAGGCAGGTGAACAGGCAGGCTGGTGAACAGGCTGGTGAACAGGCTGGTGGACAGGCTGGTGAACAGGCAGGCTGGTGAACAGGCTGGTGAACAGGCTGGTGAACAGGCAGGCTGGTGAACAGGCAGGTGAACAGGCAGGCTGGTGAACAGGCAGGTGAACAGGCTGGTGAACAGGCAGGCTGGTGAACAGGCAGGTGAACAGGCAGGTGAACAGGCTGGTGAACAGGCAGGCTGGTGAACAGGCAGGTGAACAGGCAGGTGAACAGGCTGGTGAACAGGCTGGTGAACAGGCAGGCTGGTGAACAGGCAGGTGAACAGGCTGGTGAACAGGCAGGCTGGTGAACAGGCAGGTGAACAGGCTGGTGAACAGGCAGGCTGGTGAACAGGCAGGCTGGTGGACAGGCTGGTGAACAGGCAGGCTGGTGAACAGGCTGGTGAACAGGCAGGTGAACAGGCAGGCTGGTGAACAGGCTGGTGAACAGGCAGGTGAACAGGCAGGCTGGTGAACAGGCTGGTGAACAGGCAGGTGAACAGGCAGGCTGGTGAACAGGCAGGTGAACAGGCAGGTGAACAGGCAGGTGAACAGGCTGGTGAACAGGCTGGTGAACAGGCAGGCTGGTGAACAGGCAGGTGAACAGGCTGGTGAACAGGCAGGCTGGTGAACAGGCAGGTGAACAGGCTGGTGAACAGGCAGGCTGGTGAACAGGCAGGCTGGTGGACAGGCTGGTGAACAGGCAGGCTGGTGAACAGGCTGGTGAAAAGGCAGGTGAACAGGCAGGCTGGTGGACAGGCTGGTGAACAGGCTGGTGGACAGTCTGGTGAACAGGCAGGCAGGTGAACAGGCTGGTGAACAGGCTGGTGGACAGGCTGGTGAACAGGCAGGCAGGTGAACAGGCTGGTGAACAGGCTGGTGAACAGGCTGGTGAACAGGCTGGTGGACAGGCTGGTGAACAGGCAGGCTGGTGAACAGGCAGGCTGGTGAACAGGCAGGCTGGTGAACAGGCAGGTTAACAGGCAGGTGAACAGGCAGGCAGGTGAACAAGCTGGTGAACAGGCAGGCTGGTGAACAGGCAGGCTGGTGAACAGGCAGGTGAACAGGCAGATGAACAGGATGGTGATCAGGCTGGTGAACAGGCTGGTGAAGCCATCGTTGTGTTTTCTGTTTTGATCTTCTCTAGCATGATTTGACTCCATGTTTTGGGCAAATTCTGAACTGTTTTGTGTTGAGACTGTGGAGAATGCAGGAAAACTGGTGAAAATAAATCCAGTTTCCCTGATCGGACAAATAAATGAATCGTGTGTTCACCTGCCTGTATATATATATATATATATATATATATATATATATATATATATGTTCATATTCCAATCTAAAGAGAGAAGTGAAACACCTGAATATTACATCACAAAACTGTTTCTGATGAAAACAACTAGTAGGAAACAAACCAGCATTTTTTATCTCTTCTATATTTCAGTTCCTGAGGATTATTCTGAGGTCTTAGTTAATATTAAACAGGCAGTGACATGGGGCCCCGTGGCAGGGAGGGGCCTCTACTGAAATAAGGAGCTGAGTTTTAATAATTCATTTGTCCCACAGGGGCCACCCACTGAAAAAACAAGGTGTTTCTGGGACTGTGTGGAGAAAATCTACAGACTCCATCACTTCCTAATCTGTTGTTTGTTAACTTTTTCTAAAAGCTGAAATTTGTTGGAGCTTCTAAATGTGATGCTGACATCATCCACTTCAATCTGAACTTAAATGAAAACACAAAACAAAGATGAAGTAGTTTTTAAAGCCGAGCTGCATGAAGACCTCATTACTTTAAACTGCAAACGATCATCAGGCTCAAACTGGGAGGTTTTCTACTGTGGGATGCTGAATGAGCTCCGTGCTCTGCTGCAGAAGTCCTGAAGTCTGTTGGAGCAGCAGCTCAACATAGAATGAAGTCACTGAAATGACATGATCTCTTTTTCAGAGGAATATCTTTACAATTTCAGAAGGTGATGCAAGGAATTTTAAATTGTTTTCAAAGCAAATTGAGGCAAAGCAGCCTCCAGCTTCGGCACAAAGCTGGAAATGTTGGAAATCTGGCTCAGAAAATGGATTTTTAGAAATCAAAACATTCTTTATGGTGCAACATTGTTGGATAGGAAGTTTTGCTCCTTAGGCGACATGAAGCTGTGATTACATGGATCTCTACTGACATATGAACATAAACTTTATATAATAAAGAGTCATAACGTAGCTGTTGTGTAATTAATTAACCTTCAGGAAGATTTCTGTGTGAAACATTAAACTTTATAAATAATAACGCCTGTGTAAGAGGGGAGGAGGTGTACCACATATATCATTTATACCGTGGTCACTGACAGCTGGCCAAGTTAAATTACCTTCTGATCATTGGGTTGCCATAGCAACGCGTTAATCCGCTGGTGCAGATCAGCTGACTTTTGACAGGTGAATGAGAGAAACTCGCTGTTCAGCATAAAAACTACATTTAGACCAACATAAAGTGTGTCAGTAACTTCAGAAAGTTTTGTGAAAGCAGAAATAAACGTTTGTTATGAAATGTTTGTGGGCTCATGGTGATGCTTTGTTCAATCCTCTCATAGCAGACTGTTTGCCGTCACTTGAAGAGAAGTAATGTCATCATAAAAGTTTAACACTAATAAATAAAATAATTAATTGAATTTTCACTGAACACAGATTCATTTAAAATTTGACATAAAAGCATGAAGCTATAAACATTTTAATGGTGGAAATGCATCTTTAAAAAAATAAACGTTTCCCTATAGCTATATTTATTTCTGCGTGTATGAATGAACTTTTCATCCATTTAAAATCTGTTTTTAATGGCCGTACATGTTGTTAATATTGACTCTTACGCCACATAAATGAATGCTCCTGCTGTTGGACGAGCAAATGCTGACACATCGTCCAACTAGCCTGAACATCTTTCCTGGCGCTGCAGCCAAGGATGTGCCTCCTCATCAATGTTTTCCATGTAGTCTTGATCTTAAGGAAGTGGAGTGCCACCAGGTACAGCAGACATTTTTAAAAGGCGCAGGTCTTCTGAGGGGTAATGCTGACTGTCCAACATGCAGACGCAGATGGGAGGAGGCTGGGACCTGACCAGATCCTGCACAATAAGACATTTCTGCTGGCTGTTGTACTTTGTTTGTTTTGTTCATTATTTTTAGATCGAGTGTTGATGTGTGGGACCAACATGTGTAGGTTGTTGGAAAGTGATGAACATATGGAACAAAGTGCGTCCTGTATTGGTTCTGTCATAGGCTTCGGTGACCTGGACACCCAGAAGGAAGGCGAGACCAGGGCAGACTGCCAGGTGAACGGGGATACCTCTGCAAGAGTTTCAGCACCAGAAAAACATTGGCAGATCGCTTCTGATTAATCAATCATGGAAAAGATTCACAAGCTTGAATTAGAATTCCAAACGCTTTTTGCTTTGGAGGGTTACAGGCTTTATGTTGATTGTGAGGGAATAGACATATCTCTGAGAACTAGGATTCACCCCTGAAGAAGAGACTCTCCGCCTTTAATTAGTAAATGTTCCAACTTTTTTGTTTGAACTCTTCCTGGTTCAGGAATGTTCATCTGAAAGCCTGTGGGGGACATATAATCTGTGTCCCAATTCAAGGTCTGCACACTTCGAAGTGTGGATTTGTCGGCTTCATGCCAAGTCCTTTCACAGTTCCTTCGTATCCACCCTTCAAACTAACACTTTGTTGGGCTCCACATTAGCTTGTGTTTGTGTGGTTCATGTCCTACAACTACTATACTGAACACACTGAAGTCATTCATGGAAACTAAAACAAATGACAGTGGCTCGGCAAACCTTGTCACAAGCGCCAAAATGGGATGAGGCCTCCTGGACCTCCCTGGTGAGGTGTTTCAGGCACGTCCCTCTGGGAGGAGACCCCGGGGAAGACCCAGGACACGCTGGAGGGATTATATCTCTCGGCTGGCCTGGGAACGCCTCGGGATCCCCCCCGCAGAGTTGGCAAACGTGGCTGGGGAGAGGGAAGTCTGGGCTTCCCTGCTTAGGCTGCTGCCCCCGCCCCTGGATAGAAGTTTTAGTGTTTCTGCTCATCACATACTGTATAAGCCTGGCAGCTTGTGGTGTGGTATACCTCATGACTCCCTTTAGGAACCGCTCCTGTCCCGAGACACTTATTACTGCTCCAGACAGTGACATCGCCAACATTTCACAACACTTTGGGAACCTGAACTTCTCAGTCAGAGCCAAGCTGGGAAGTTTAGGGGTAACATTTGATGAGGCCATGTCATTAGAGCATCATTCAAGGTAGTTGGTGAGAAGTTTCTTTTTTCAGCTACATAATACTGGTAAGCTCAGATCTATGGTGACTAAACAAGAGCTTGAGATGATCATTCATGCATTTGTGTCTTTGCGGTTAGACTACTGCAACAGCCTATTCACCTGGCTTGGCTTTGGCTCATCTTCCAAAACTGGTCCAAAACTCAGCAGCAAGGCGTTGGACCAAGAGAGCCCATTTACACCGGTGTTGAAGTCTCTTCACAGGCTTCCGGTTGAGTATCATATTGGATTTAAAATCTCGCTACTTACTTTCCGAGCCATCCATGGACAGGGCCCTAATAAATAGACCGGACCCTACAGTTTAGCTTGAAGCCTGAGGTTGTCCATGCAACCTGTTGATGGTCTCACAAACCTGGCAACCTGCTAAGGGGACCAACATGGGACCTTCTCTGGAAACCCTGTGGTTGTGGGTGAAAATCCCAGTAAATAACCTTAAATCCCGTTTCTTTCTCATTTTGGTGCTCAAATGGAACTTTAGCAAGTCATCCTCACCATGTCTACATGACTACATGATTAGATGTGATTAGCTGATCAGATATTAGTGTAAACCTGGACAGGTTGAGGTGATGAAGTGGACGGTGAGTTAATGTAGGAAATATATATTTCTGGTCCTGTGATTGGCTGGCAACTTGTCCAGGTGTACTTGGCCCTGGCTGCTGGGACAGACTCAACATTCTTTGCAATCTGAATAGAAGACGGATGGATTTTTTTCACCTCTGTGTTTCTGCAGCCAGAATCATTTTTTGTTATACTGTCAAACATACATCTTTGATTTTTGCTTGCTTACTGACATGCAAATAAATACAGACAGACTCCTCGACTGCCAGTTTTAATCACAGGCTTTTGAAATTGATTCATAAATTAATGCAATCTTTCAGATTTTGTCGGCCGAACTCTGCAAGGAATTTACATATTGGCCTAATAGAAATGAATGAGGCATCGGTGATGGTGGAGCATTATCCATCATCAGTGCTGACACCATGAGCAGGAGGAGGGATTTAGCCTTGTTAGACTGTCACATGTGTGTTAATAAGGCATTATTACAAAGCTGTGCGGCGCTCTGGGATGTGACGGGAGGAAGGGAGTGGTGGAGGTCAGAACCGAAATAGCATCTCAATTCCCTTTTATAGTCAATATTATCATATTATCATCATTATCATCAGAGTCAACGTTTCAAAATACTCAGCCAATCAGTCTGTTAAATATTTTACAAGAAGGTGGAAGAGGGGCTGCACGGTGGCATAGTGGTTAGCACTGTGGCCTTGTGGTGGTTAACATTTGGCCTCACACACAAGGAGCTATTATTTTGTGAAAGAGTTCCGGTTCAGAGGAGGAAGTTGCTGTTTGCCCGCCTAGATCGCTCTTGCTCTCTTGTTCAGAGAAAAAAGGTGGAAGAAATAAAGCGCTAGACTCAACCTGCTTCCGTTTCGCTTTTTACTGTCTTCCACATTGGTGACCCCGACATTGGACATCAGAAGCATGTCTGTGGACTATGACTCGTCTGCCGCCGTGGCTGCACCGTCCCGAGCTGTTTTTGCGGCTATGGTGAAACTCCCGGATTTTTGGCAGCATGATCCCGAGCCTTGGTTCCAGCATGTCGAGGCTCAGTTCCACCTGCGCGGCATAACCGCGGACAACACGAAGTATTTTCACGTCCTCGCAGCTTTGGATTCGGCCTCTACCCGCAGGTTAATGGGTTTGCTCCGGGACCCGCCTCAATCGGACAAGTACTCTGAAGAGAGCTTTGCTGCAGCTGTACCAGCTCTCGGACATCGAGCAGGCCAACCGCCTTCTGTCCCTGACAGGTCTGGGGGACAGCAGTCCTTCTGAATTGATGGAGAACATGTTGGCACTCCTCGGATCCGGGGACAGTTCGTTTCTTTTTACCCACCTGTTTCAGCGTCAGCTTCCGCCCCCGGTGCGCACCGCGCTGGCCAGCTTGCCCCTGATCTGCACGAAGGACTACCAGAGTTTGGCTGAAGAAGCAGACAGGCTTTTACTGGCGTCCCGCCATCTGTCTGTTCATGCACTGTTGCCAGGAATGCCGGAGGAGGACGTCGCAGATGCGGCTGCCGTCACGGATCGTCGTAAGGAGGGCAACCTGTGCTTCTACCATTGCCGCTTTGGAGTGAAGGCTTGCCGTTGTGTCACGCCCTGCACCTTCCAGCCACAGGGAAATGGACCGGCCGGCGCTCGTGAGCAGTGCAATGGCGGAAATGATAAGCTGCTTTTCCTTGAGGACAGCGCCTCGGGAAGTCGTTTCCTTGTGGACTCAGGAGCGTTACGGAGCATCGTGCCTCCTTCTTCAGCAGACTCATCGGGAGATGGACATGGCCATTGGACGCTGCTAATGGTACTCCGATCCGCACTTATGGCATCAGGTCCATGACTGTACGTTTTTGTGGTCGTGTGTTTACCTGGGACTTTGTTGTGGCTGCTGTGTCAATTCCTATTCTGGGTGCAGACTTTTTATGTGCATTTAGACTTTTGGTTGATGTGGCTAACAGATGTTTGATCGATGCTGTATCTTTTGACTCCTATCCGTGCTCACTGGGTGGAGCGGGGCCGCTTCTTGCTAATATGCTAGCCTCAGGAGACAGGTCTCAGCATCTCCTCGCAGAGTTCCCCTCGCTTACCGTTCCCGGGATTTATTTTAACTAAGGATATCCAGGGACTACAACATACAAACTAGTGCAACAAAATGATCTAGCAACTCAAAACTAAACCTGAGGGGTATAAATACACTGGGGAACCAAACAAGAAACAGGTGTACGGAATGAACTGAAACAAGACCAGGTGAACTCAATGAGGAAATCAATAAAGCTAAACAACAAACAAGTGTCAAAGCAGTTTCTGCTTTTCCATGCCCTTCTGCTGTGAAGCCCTTGCAGGAATTTTTGGGCATGGTAACTTTTTACAACCGCTTCATCCCTCAGGAAGCCCACATTATGCACCCTTTGTATGAGGCATTGCGGGTCAAGAAGGGTGACCAGACCATTGAGTGGACCCCAGAGAGGTTATGCGCCTTTGACGATGCCAAGAAGGCGCTTGCCAGCACAGCTATGTTGGCGCACCCTGATCCCGCTGCACCTGTAGCTCTCACCACAGATGCATCAGACTATGCAGTTGGTGCGGTTTGTGAGCAGTGGGTGGAGGGCAGCCACTGGCCTTTTTTAGTAAGAAGCTGCGGGACTCAGAGAGGAGGCACAGCGCCTTTAACAGAGAGCTGTTGGCCCTTTTCCTTGTGACACGTCATTTCCGGTTCCTGTTGGAGGGCCGTGATTTCACTGCTTTTGTGGACCACAAACCGCTTACCTTCACCATGGCTAAAACCTCTGAGCCGTGGTCGGCACGGCAACGACGACACCTTTTGTCGATTTCTGAGTTTACTACTGATATTTGCCACGTGGCTGGGAAGGGTAACTTGGTAGCTGACTGCCTGTCGCGTGCTCCCGTCACTGCTGTTCATTTGGGTGTTGACTATGCAGAGATGGCTGCCGACCAGCGGGTTGACTCGGAGGTTCAGGCATTTTGAACAGCTGACTCCCGTTTGCAGTTGGAGAAGGTTGTTTTTCAAAGCTCTGGGGCAACCCTTCTTTGCGATGTCTCCACTGGGAGACCACGCCCCTTGGTCCCAGCTGCCTGGCGCTGCAGGGTGTTTGATGCTGTTCATTCCTTGTCGCACCCTGGCGTGAAGGCTTCTGTTAAACCTGTGGGAGCCAAGTTCGTGTGGCCAGGCCTCAGGAAAGAGGTTAAGGCCTGGGCAGCCTCCTGTGTCTCCTGCCAGCGAGCTAAAATACAGCGGCACATGAAAGCCCCCCTGTCCACGTTCATGTGGACCTGGTTGGACCTTTTCCACCATCCCAGGGTTTTACTCACCTGTTTACCATGGTGGACCGTACCTCGCGTTGGCTGGAGGCAGTACCTCTGAGGTCAACTACTTCATCTGATGTAGCCCGCACGTTCATCTAAGCATGGGTGTCCCGGTTTGGGGTGTCTTTAGACCTGACCTCAGACAGAGGGCCGCAGTTCACGTCCGAGCTATGGACTGCTGTTGCACA
This sequence comes from Telmatherina bonti, assembly GCF_933228915.1. Taxonomy (NCBI): domain Eukaryota; kingdom Metazoa; phylum Chordata; class Actinopteri; order Atheriniformes; family Telmatherinidae; genus Telmatherina; species Telmatherina bonti. The sequence continues at coordinate 581,649 of NC_136633.1, forward strand.
GAGCTTGGGAGTCAAGCTTCACCGCACCACGGCATATCATCCCCAGGCTAATGGACTGTGTGAGAGGCCACCTTATGATGGCCCTTTTCGGGTGTTGGAGGCTGGGCACAAGGATTTTTTGCTTGAGTTGGGGGCTGGTCAGGACCGGGTGTCAGTGGATCGTTTGAAGCCTGCATGTTTGCTCCAGGAGGGCGAGGTGGAACTGGCATGCCCAGTTTGTCGAGGCCACCCACCGCTGATACCTCCGCCTGTTCCTTCCCCTCTGCCTGAGCCAGTTTGGCGAAGTCGTTGTGGCAGAATAGTCAGGGTTCCCAGGAGGTATAAGTAATATGGTGTCTTGTCATATGATGTGTATTGTTATTTATTTTTATTATTGCTGTTTTTCTTTTGTTTGTGGTGCAGTTCTTTCTGCTCTTGTGTGTTCTGGGGGGGGGGGCTGTGTGGTGGTTAATATTTGGCCTCACACACAAGGAGCTATTATTGTGAAGGTGTTATGGGGTGGCGGTGGGGAAGGTGAGAACCCAAATGCAGAGATGAGCAACCAGGAATGCAGGTTAAGGAGGGATTTATTTTAACTAATGATATCCAGGGACTACAACCTACAAACTAGTGCAACAAAATGATCCAGCAACTCAAGACTAAACCTGAGGGGTATAAATACACTGGGGAACCAAACAAGAAACAGGTGTACGGAATGAACTGAAACAAGACCAGGTGAACTCAATGAGGAAATCAGTAAAGCTAAACAACAAGGGAACCAAACAGGAAAAACTACAAAATAAAACAGGAAACCTGAACCAAGGAAAAACAAACCATCACATCATGACAGTACCCCCCCTCCCCCCGAAGGCTCCAGCTTCCTGCGACCCTTCATTGGACTAAGCAGTTTGGATCATAAATGAATGAATAAAGTGATTCAGTGAACATCTAATAGGTCTCAGTGCTGACATTGGTCTGTTTAATCACAAGACGTTGCTTAAACTCCGGTGACATGTAAACCACACGGCAGGTCTGTTAGTGCTGAGACGGTAAAACCATCACTCAGCTGAACTTCTCTCAGACTGGATGCTTTCTTAGGTTTTCTTCTTCATACTGGTGGAAAAAGGAGTTTTGGAAAAGATGAGTGACCTCTTTTATGTTTTAAGTTTGAGGAAAGTTGGTGAAAAAGAAAGCATGGAAAGGCAACCCCAGATGAAGACCAAACTGAGAGAGAATTATTTTCTTATTGACATCAAAGTGCAGGTGTCGCCCTCTGCTGGTCGTAACACTGTTAGTTTGTTAGAAGCAAAGGAAGCTGCCTCCCTCTTCTCTTCAGCTGCAGACATGGTAATGGTGCACCCACCTTTTAACTTTCAGCTTCGTGCATATGTGAGCTCTTCAGAGATCTCAGATGATGTCTTAATGGTGATAGATACAAAAAGCTATCTTTGCAACAAATCAATCATTTAGAAATAATTAGAGCCTTAAGAAAAGGAAACTGGGTTTGGTAGATCATTTCTTCCTTCTAACTCTTTAAAACCTGAATTTATTTACAATTGTATGCAACAAAGATGAACACAATTTCAAAAGAGGAGCCTGGGACTAATCATTCATTCATTTTCTGAGATGCTTAGTTTCAGAAAATCTAAGCATGGCGGGAAAGCTGGAGCCTATCCCAGCAATTTCTGGGCGAGAGGCGGAGTACACCCTGGGCAGGTCGCCGGTCCACCACAGCAACACAAAGAAACAAATAACCATTCCCGATCACAACAAACTCCTACAGACAGAGTAGAGGGACACACACGTCTGGACGGTGGGAGGAAGTCGGAGTACCCGGATACAAGGGGGAAAACATGCAAGCTCCACAAACTAAGACCACCGCTTGGGCCCCCCAGCTAAGGATGAACCAGTGACCTTCTTGCTGTGAGGCCTACACTACTGTGCAGCCTAAACACAATGAATATAAAATAAATAGATGAATAAGAAATAAAAACAAAAACAAGCAGAAGTGGTTTATTGCATATTTGCTAGAAGTGACTCCAGGAGGGAAATAAATCAACATGTGGGGGTTAGCCGCCACCAGGCAGAAAGAGAGGTGTGTCTGTGGAAGGAACAACACTGCTTTTAATACGTTGTGTCCCAGCTGTGTTGCTTCCTGTTCAGCAGCTCCGTCATCACCAGCTCTGCCTGCTTGCACCATCCATCCATGTACAGCATCAGCCTTCCTGGTTTGATGAAAACAGGAAAAATAACTGGCCAACCAAATGACACATTTTATAAAGAGGTCAGGTCGTAAAGAGGACTTTTTTTTCAGTCTGCCTGTACCTTAAGATGTAAGAAACCTTTTTCCTTCACAAAGTCAGGCTGCCATCATAACTCATGGATGTAGAAACTTGTCTTTCATCTTGCCTCTCGGTTATCTCCATCAGCGAGCCTCCGTTCCTCCATGTTGCTGGAATTTTTCAGCCTGAGGCTATTTCCTCTCCCACTTCACATCTCTGAGAGAATAAGGAATTCCAGTGGCAGAAGCAATCACACCCCACAGATCAAACGTATCCTCGGCTGAATTCCCTGACAGACTGAAATCATTTGTTCCTCTCAGCACCACGTCCCGGGAATCTCGAGCGCCCCTCAACTGGTTTGTTTTATGTGGTTTCAGCAGCTGTGTCCTTTGGGTCGCTCTGTCAGAGCTAATATTAGAGTACACACAGGCTGCTAGCATCAAGCCTTTTCCCCTCCTGTTAGCGTCCTTTTTCATCAGCTTATGAGGGGGATTTACATGATGTCGAGCCTGCTCTTCGCGGCACAGTAAGACGAGGTCAGAGGAAGATATTTCAAAGCCAAGAGGCTGTTGAACAAGAAAGGAGGGAGGGAAGTGCGCTGTCGGCATCCAAGTGTTTCAAAGACAAAAGTTTTGTTGTTAAATTATTGAAGCCATCAACACTCTCCCCTCTACAGGGGGCGATCAAGGGGCCAACTGGTTATATTTCCTCATTTCGAGCCAGAAGCATGACGGCACATGTAGGAAAATGAACACGCTTCACTAATCCGACTGGTTCATGGTAACCATGCATGAAACAATGAGAAGAAGGCAGTTCTAAAAAAGCCAACAGAACTTTTCTCTCCGACTCTCCAGAACTACGAACATCGTCTTCATCCTGTCTCTTCTCTGAAATCTCTCTAAACAGTCTCATATTGACTCTTGTCTCTATCTGTGACTCTTCCTCTGATAATGTCCCCCTGTGTTACTCTGCTGACTCTAGGTTGTCTACATCTGCTGTGTAGGGTGCTGCTAGTGTCTGAGTGAAGAAGCGTCTCAGCCTTGAGGCACGGTTGGACAGTGACAGAAATGTTGAAAATAATTGCCACTGTTCCATCAAACAAGCGTGGAGGGCATATTTTTAGGGTCAGAAAGCTAATGTAAAGCTGTAATGCTAACACCAGTCACTGAGCTTCCTTTGGAAAGAAAGGAAAGGTTTTATTTTGTACAGGCAACTCTTAGAGTGTGTGTTGCATCTCAAACTCCAGTTCTGAGGGGCCGTAATCTGGCAGGTTGGGTTTCATTGGTCCAACACACCTGAATCAAATCAAATGGATCAAACTGGACCAACGAAAACCTCCTGGAGGACAGAAGTTTGTGACCTCTGGACTCTGTGGGGTTACAGATCTAGTGTGGACTTCAGGTTGTGAGGATCAACCTCATTTTTGAATAACCTGATGTGACTGTAAACACAGCTGTTCATTAGCGAGCCATAGCTAATGGCTAACCGGTGCATCTTTCTGATGCCAGTTGTTTCTCCTCATCCTCACTATTTGTTGGACTCATTGATAAGCTTCACCAATCACTCAGCTTGTTTGTTTGTTGCATTCTTTGTGTTTACCTTGAACTACACCCGTGTATTTATGTTAAGCAATAAACAGGTTTAACACTTAGAATTTCTTAATTTTCTACACTAGTCCAAGTCGGGGTCACGGGGTCGATCCCAGGTAGCAGGAGAGACAGGTTGTCAGCCCATTGCAGGGCCAACAGAGAGACAAACAAGCACTGCCTTTAACACTGAGGGAGCATTTACAGTGATCCTGGCATGTTATTGGACAGTAAGAGGAAACCTGGAGAGAACCCATTGGTACACAGGGAGAACATGCAAGGCCACTGTTTAAACCGCCCCCCCACAGCTTGCTGTGAAGCTGCAGTGCACCATGCCACCATGCAGCCCACATTAAAACCTTTGTATTAAATTTGTTTCCCCCCTTTCTTTAAGCATTAGATTTAAAATTCCTAAATTCTAAATCTAAATGAAAGTTTCTGGATTTTCACAATTTGGATGATGGTTTATTGGAACTGGGACTAGACTGTCACCAAGTCCAGTAAGAGAAAACAGAATTAGCTAGTAGTCTTGTGACTCTATCTTAAGCTTTTATGTAAGTATGTAAAATACATGTAGATGTAAACATATCAGACAGGAACATGATCATAGAAATATTTTTATGATGAATTTGGTTTCCTGTAACTGGACTGAAAGGAAACCAAAATGATGGGCTTGAAAAACCACAAACAATCATTTCAAATGACAAGAATAGAATACTTTTTAGTAAAAGAATCTATGAATATTGTATTTCTTAAAAAAAAAATGTACAAATGTTATTTACATTTAACCAGCTGGTATAACCATGTACCAAAGCAAAAAGCGGGTTTTCCAAACACTTAGCGAGGTCCTCTTCTCTTCCTTCTGCACAGTACGACAGCTGGATTAACGCAGAGATGTCACAGTTAATCTCAAAGCAACCACAGAACATGGGACAAAGGTTTGTTGGTATAAATGCAGTGAAGGTGGAGAAAAATGTTTTCATGTATCAGAAACATGTACCGTTGGTACATTCCCAGTACGTGCTCACAACTGTTATTATTTAACAGAGGCAGGCACTTAGCAGAATGACCTTGCTACAGTCTTATTATTTACACCAAACTCTTTACTTAAGGCAAAAAATCAAAAGAATATGGCTTTTGAAAAAGATAGAAAACTGCCACCTTAAACGAGGAAATATGACTGTACAGGAGGAGGAGTCCAGCGCTGCAGATGTGTAAATGAGGAAATAGATTTCTAGCTAAAACATCAAGTTCAGGAAGTTGTTTTCCTCCGCCAGAGCAGTCAACAGCGAGCTCATGTCTCCGATGGCCATGTTCCCCGTCCCCGTTGGCACTGGGGGCAATGTGGCCGAGTTCCTAGGTGTCGTCAGGCAGGAGCAACTCAGGGACAAACTCTGGAGCAGACTAGGACCCAGTGTTCCCGACATGAAGCTGGACTGGTCTCCATCATCCAGAATGCTATCGAAGTCAGTATGATCATGGTCCAGGTCAGAGGCTTTTACCATGTGGTGGTTGTTGAAGCCGGGAGCCACTGAGTTGCTTTCTAAAGGAGGTATGTTGATCTGACAGCCCAGGTTCCCGTGGCTCTCAAGAAGCTGAATCTCCTCTGCGTAGCACAGAGTGTTGTCATCAGAGCGGTGACGAAGTGCTAAAACTCCAGCCCTGGAAGGATCTGTCTGCTGTCTCAGCTTTGGGCTTGAAATGTTCAGAGGTTCAGGTCTCTGATTCACCGCTTGCAAGCTGTTCCTGCAAGTCATGTGACAGCTCTGCTGATCTAAAATAAAAACTGATGCATCACAGTTCTCAGTTTTTACCTGCACAGGCTGAAACCCAGAGTCCATGTCAACCGGCTGTTGTTTGCACCTGAGCATGCTGCCTGCAGCTGTGTTCCAGCCCGGTGGGAGACTGGTGTTACTGGTCCTAGAAAAAATGATGCATTCCTTCTGGAACTGAGCGCTGACGGTGTTGTTTGATGGTGGCTGGAAGCACTTTGCTCCTGGTTCAGGGCTCAGCTGTCTGCATCTCATCTGCTTTGTGTTGGTGAGGTTTGGAACTACCTGCTGGTTGACGCTCAGACTGAAAGGTGAAAAGTTTTGGTTTTGCTGGAGGACGGTCGGGTTGCCTTGGACCGGGAAGTTGGAGTTCTGATCTGGAAAGGTAAAGGTGGTTTTGTTCCACTGCACAGCAGCAGTAGTGTGCTGAGGTGGAGATGGATTCATCTGAGAGTGCTGCCATGAACTTATATTTGAAGCAGGCAGCATCCCGACAACCATCCTCCTGGAGTACACCTGCTGCTGGACATCAGGGGCTCCTGGAAAAGCTTGCTGATTTGTTCCATCTCCACTGTCATTCACTCCTGTTTCCATGGTGACATGCTCTGAAATGCTGGGAGGATGTAGACTGTGTGAGTAACGACAGAGACAACCATCTTGTCGTAGACAGCTTTGCGAACGTCGGCGAGCTGCAGCTGGAGGAGGGCGAGGCTGCATGGTTGACCTTCCTGTTAGTGTACTCATGCTGTTGTAGCGCTGCAGGTGGGAATGACTGAAACCATCCAACTGTCTTCCAGGGTCACTGGCCCGACGGGAGATGTTAGACCGGACTTCATTGGGCACCAGGCTTTGTGCCGTACTGGATTTTCGAGGAAGCAGGGTTCTATTAGTGTTCTCTGACTCTTCGATGTGGGATTTCAGACACATTTGGTCCATGTATGGAAGAGGTGTAGGTGGTGCACCCCCAGTGGCAGCAGCATATTTGGCCTTGAGATGGTAGTGCTGGGCAGCGGTAAGGCTGAAGGGGCTAGCAAGGCCTCCTTCTGCTCCTCCGCTGCCTCCCCCACACTGACTGACCTGACTGGAGCGTCGAGAGATGTCAGCAGAAATGGGGTCATAAGAGTCGGCAGAGCTGACGTTGCTGGGGCGGTTGGCACCCAACTGAGAGTTCTGGCTTGAACGGCGACTAGAGAAACAAGGGGAGATGCCTGAGGAGCAGCGACTAAGAGAGTAGAGCGAGCTCAGGGTGCTGGTGGTGCTGTCACGTCGCTCGGAAAGCTTTTCCAGGAGAGTCTGTTTCCCACAGCTCAGTTCACCAAAACCAGCACCAGGACCGGAAGCTGGACCACCATCCATGCTTGTACTCTCCAGGAGGGACCCTGTGAACCAACAGATGGACGTTTGTCCAGGATTTCTGGCATTCTACACCTAGATTGGGTTAAACGTAAGAAGCTTTCAGTTACAGGCTGAGCACCATCCATCCATCTTTTATCTGTCCATCCATCCATCCATCCATCTTTTATCTGTCCATCCATCCATCCATCCATCCATCCATCCATCATCCATCCATCATCCATCCATCTTTTATCTGTCCATCCATCCATCCATCCATCGTCCATCATCCATCATCCATCCATCATCCATCCATCATCCATCCATCCATCCATCCATCATCCATCATCCATCCATCCATCCATCATCCATCATCCATCCATCATCCATCCATCATCCATCATCCATCCATCCATCCGTCCATCCATCCATCATCCATCATCCATCCATCCATCCATCATCCATCCATCATCCATCCATCATCCATCATCCATCCATCCATCCATCCATCCATCATCCATCCATCCATCAATCATCCATCATCCATCATCCATCCATCCATCCATCCATCCATCTTTTATCTGTCCATCCATCCATCCATCTTTTATCTGTCCATCCATCCATCCATCCATCATCCATCATCCATCCATCCATCCATCATCCATCCATCCATCCATCAATCATCCATCATCCATCCATCCATCCATCCATCCATCATCCATCCATCATCCACCCATCATCAACCATCCATCATCCATCCATCCATCATCCATCCATCATCCACCATCCATCCATCTTTTATCTGTCCATCCATCCATCCATCCATCCATCCATCCATCATCCATCCATCATCCATCCATCCCTTCATCCATCCATCATCCATCAATCATCCATCATCCATCCATCATCCATCCATCCATCATCCATCCATCATCCATCCATCATCCACCATCCATCAATCCATCAATCCATCCATCCATCATCCCTCCATCCATCATCCATCCATCCATCATCCATCCATCATCCACCATCCATCCATCTTTTATCTGTCCATCCATCCATCCATCCATCCATCCATCCATCCATCCATCATCCATCCATCCATCATCCATCATCCATCCATCCATCCATCCATCATCCATCCATCAATCCATCCATCCATCCATCATCCATCCATCATCCATCAATCCATCCATCCATCATCCGTCCATCATCCATCCATTATCCATCCATCCATCATCCATCAATCCATCCATCCATCATCCGTCCATCATCCATCCATTATCCATCCATCCATCATCCATCGATCCATCATCCATCCATGCATCCATCATCCATCCATCATCCATCTATCCATCATCCATCCATCCATCATGCATCCATCCATCCATCATCCATCATCCATCCATCCATCATCCATCCATCATCCATCCATCATCCACCATCCATCAATCCATCAATCCATCCATCCATCATCCATCCATCATCCATCAATCCATCCATCCATCATCCATCAATCATCCATCATCCGTCCATCATCCATCCATTATCCATCCATCATCCATCCATTATCCATCCATCCATCATCCATCGATCCATCATCCATCCATGCATCCATCATCCATCCATCTATCCATCATCCATCCATCCATCATGCATCCATCCATCCATCATCCATCCATACACCATCCATCAATCTATCCATCCATCTTTCATCCATCCATCCATCCATCATCCATCCATCAATCCATCCATCCATCCATCATTCATCCATCCATCCATCCATCCATCCATCATCCATCCATACATCATCCATCCATCCATCCTTCTGTCCATCCATCCATCCATCATCCATCCATCCATCATCCATCCACCATCCATCCATCCATCATCCATCCATCCGTCATCCATCCATCATCCATCATCCATCCATCATCCATCCATCCATCATCCATCCATCTATCCATCCATCCTTCTGTCCATCCATCCATCCATCCATCATTCATCCATCCATCATCCATCCATCCATCCATCCATCATCCATCCATACACCATCCATCAATCTATCCATCCATCTTTCATCCATCCACCATCCATCCATCCATCCATCATCCATCCATCAATCCATCCATCCTTCTGTCCATCCATCCATCCATCATTCATCCATCCATCCATCCATCCATCATCCATCCATCCATCCTTCTGTCCATCCATCCATCCATCATCCATCCATCATCCATCCACCCATCCATCCATCCACCATCCATCCATCCATCATCCATCCATCATCCATCATCCATCCATCATCCATCCATCCGTCATCCATCCATCATCCATCATCCATCCATCCATCATCCATCCATCTTTCTGTCCATCCATCCATCCATCCATCATTCATCCATCCATCATCCATCCATAATGCATCCATCCATCCATCATCCATCCATCCATCCATCCATCATCCATCTATCCGTCTGTCCATCCATCCATCCATCCATACGTCCATCATCCATCATCCATCCATCCATCATCCATCCACTGTCCATCCATCCATCCATCCATCATCCATCCATCTTTTATCTGTCCATCCATCCATCCATCCATCCATCATCCATCCATCCATCCTTCTGTCCATCCATCCATCTATCCATCCACCATCCATCCATCCATCCATCATCCATCCATCCATAATGCATCCATCCATCCATCATCCATCCATCCATCCATCCATCATCCTTCCATCCATCCATCCATCCATCCATCCATCATCCTTCCATCCATCCATCCATCCATCCATCCATCATCCGTCCATCCATCCATCCATTATTATAGATAGACAGACAGACAGACAGACAGACAGACAGACAGACAGATAGATAGATAGATAGATAGATGTGAGAGAAACTCCCTATTCCAGCAGCTTTGCAGAAATAGAACATAGATGCATGCTGGGTTCAGAAACACTCTCATACTAGTGTTTGAGCAACATTACATTCTGCATGACAATCTGCCTCCCAGTCTCCTGTAACCATCTGTCTACATACCGCTTGTTGGTATAGGTGGTAGCTTAGTGCCGAGGACTGGTGTTGTTACATTGTTGGCCCTCCGACATGAGTCCCTCATTGTCTTCAGTTTCTCCTTCTTGAAACACTCCAGGCGCTGGCTGGTGCTGAGCTGCTTTCTTTGGTGGAGGCCCACTGCTGCAACTCCACCAGAGAAACCCTCAAACTCCATGGACTCCATGAATGGCTGGTCATCCAGGCTGCTGAGGTCCCCCAGACTCCCCCCATTGTGTGCTGCCATCTCTACTCCACTGTCATTGTTGGTGCCAAGTGGTGACGGTTCGCTGCTACATGATGACTGACCGCCAGGGCTGGACTGATGCATCTGTAAGAAGGGGAGGTAGACATGCAGGGAATGCAGAGGAGGAGTAGATTAGATAAAAAGAGAATTGAAGAACACAACAGTTTGTCCTAAAAACTGTTTTTAGTGGAACAAAAGTGGAACAGTGGTTAACATGGCATGCAGTGCAGTGAATCATTGAGTCTTTTATCCTCCCCAGCTTAATTGTAAATAATGAGTGTTTCTTTTTTTTTACTCAGAATGGGGGTGAAGAGGTGGGGGTGTGCTACAGATTACAGCCTATCTTAGTCTGTCTATGAATTGGAAATGGGCAGGATGAAAGACTGTGTGAGCCCGAACCAGAAAGCCAGGCCAAACATGTGCTGAGCGATCATGTTTCTTCCTCCAGAAACTCAGCAGTGAGGCTCACAAAGCTTTTAGGTTCCTGATTTCAGACAGATTTACACAGCATCCAGTGTCTCTCCCTCAGTTTTACTGCTTTTAGCTGTGTTTACTTTTAGAAAACACTAAATAAAGCTACAGAGGCACATCTTCTACTCTCTCCATACTGGTGTCATTTAGTGTCTGTTACTGGTTGATCTTGGGGTTTCTAAGTGATCACTAAGTCAGGATGTGGACTAAATAATATAAGTAAGGATTAACCAAGCAGGAGCCGTGCATCAGCTCTATAACAACACAGGACCTCGAGGCAATCTGCTACTTGGTCTGCGGCTCGCCGGTCGCTGACCATAATTCGTCTCCATTTGTTGGAACCATTTCCAGTCTGGTCTGTTTGATCCACTCCGACCATCGTGGTCCTTAACCTGTCGATAGTCACTTTGGAGCTTTTTCAGCTTCTCTCGACACTGCTGGAAACTCCGTTGCTACCCGTAGCCGTTGAATCAGAAAGCTTTTGATAGATTTTTCTGAATCTGATCTGATCTGAATCAGCTGATAAATGTGTTGCTATAGTGACGTTCCGTAATGGAGTGATATTACAGGGATTCAACTCGCTGAACTACACGTGCGTATACACTAAACTAATGCACGCTAGATATCATTAGAATTATGACTAACCTGGTATAAATCATTGTATGAATTTCTGCTGCATTTTTAACACTGGTTGGCATGCTGTAGAATAAGCCGGAATATGAGCTAGATATCAGTAGATGGAGAGAAAAGATTCTTTTCAAAAATCTAAATCAGTACCAAATGTAAAGATGAAATCAAACAAAATGGAGATTTTTCTGTTCACACTAAAAAATGAATAAAATAAAAATAATAAATAAAAACCACAAAAATAAAAATACAAATAAAAAAAGAAAAAATTTTATTTATTTTTTTGCTATTCGTTCAGTTATTTTCTGAACCTAAGTAAAGGTATTGAACAAATTAAGACACCAGTCTGTACAGAAGTTAAGCGACTGACATAAAATAATTTCTGGCAGTACCTTGGTTAAAACATGCTAAAAATCAAATGTGAATAGGTTGCGCTTCAACAACCAGTCAAAGCTGGGGACACTTTCATTATTTATTCACATGACCACCAGATCCCAAAAGGGCCAAATGAATAAATACAAGGGCGTGAAATGATAAAGAAAGCTGAAATATGGGCAAAGATAAACCATGGGTGAGCTCACCTTAGTAATGTCTGTCCATTAGGAAAGTCAGAAAATAAGGAGAAATGAGATCAAGTCAAGCAACAAGACGGAAAAATACAGAGTTTTGATTGACATTATTTATGCAGGTCATTGGCCATTCTGTTAGTAAGGCAGAAAAACGCAGCGGTTTTGTCCAGTTTAATGTTCTTACCACAGAGTTTTCCTTCTTGATGGATTTGACATGCAGGTAGTCCTCCACACCTCTGGAGGAGCTGTTGTCTGACATTTTATCCTCCCTTTGGAGTCTCTCTCGCTTGCCTGTCTCATTCTCACCATTCTCCCGAGGTGCCGGCGGCCGGGGTGGCAGGTCACTGCGCTGCTTCTTGGTGATGTGGGCCTCAGGGCCATGAACTGTCTTAACATGCTTCCTGAGGGAGCTGGGGTCAGTGTAACGCTTGGTGCATCCAGGAATTTTACATATGTATGGCTTCTGTAGATACAAGGAAGCACATAATGCAGTTGTTTAAACCCTCCTGGTATCAGAAGGTTCAATTATAAGATACAGCCAGTGTTAAACTCTGTGCTGACCATAACGTGCACGATCAGTGGTGCTCACGGTTGGTCCTAATGGGCTGCGATCCTGTAGGTTTTCCGTGTATCCCTGCTCCAACACACCTGGCTTTTATTAAATGGACTCCACAGTTAATAAAATTCCGCACAATGAGTGATTAGTTTGAGTCTGATGTGTTGGAACAGGAATACAGGGAAAACCTGCAGGAGTTTGGGACTTGAGGACCGGAGATGGGGCGCATTAGACCCTCTAGAAAAGTGGGTGACAATCCTCAGAGCAGTTCTGCATTGGTTTGAATATCACTTGAAAGGCTACAACTACTTTATATCAGTTGGTAACTCTAGATCTACTCAATGATGCATTCACCAAGGCTCCACATTGGGCTCCCTGTTGTTCTGCATCTACATGTCACATTCCCAAGGCTCCATGTTGGGTCATCCATTGTTTAGCATACTTGTAGAGTTCTGCAATTCTCCATGTTGGAATATGATCCACAAACGTTTGACTTTGTCATTCAAATTCATGGTAAATTATAGCAAATAATGAAACTTAAACTTAGCAGTTAGTTAGCAAACCCCCATTAGCCAGTGCGGAGCTACCAGCCAGGGCAGCCATCCCTAGCCGTCCCTCAGCAGTTCCCGCGCAGCCGGGAGCCGAGGCGGGCTGGACGACGGTCAGGCGGAAGCGTAGCCCCAAACCAAAACCCACTGGCCACCACCGACCTGTTCACGTTTCTAACAGATTTTCCCCGCTCGGCGACACACCCGCTGAGGCAGAAACCCTGGTAATAGGTAGTTCCATAGTCAGAAACGTGGCACTAGAGACACCGGGGACCATAGTCAAATGCATTTCTTGGGCCAGAGCGGGCCACGTCGAATCGTATTTGAAACTGCTGGCTAAGGCTAAACGTAAATACCATAAGATTGTAATTCACGTCGGCGGTAACGACACCCGGTTACGCCAATCGGAGGTCACTAAAATGAATGTTGCTTCGGTGTGTAACTTTGCCAAGAGCATGTCGGACTCCGTAGTTTTCTCTGGTCCCTTGCCAAATTTAATCAGCGATGACATGTTTAGCCGCATGTCATCCTTCAACCGCTGGTTGTCTAGGTGGTGTCCCGATAACAACGTGGGTTTTATAGATAATTGGAGCGCTTTTTGGGGAAAGCCTGGTCTTATTAGGAGAGATGGCATCCATCCCACGTTGGATGGAGCCGCTCTCTTATCTAGCAATATGGACTCTTTTATTAGTCAGCTAAATTGACAACTCAGGGTTGGGACCAGGAGGCAGAATTGTAGTCCTACACACTTTTCTGCAGCTTCCCACCTGCCGCCGCCCACCCAAAACCCCATTCCGACCTTATACAACTTCCCAGCAGTAAGAATTAAACAACACAAAAACACTTCTGGGGTTAATCGTGAAAACCTCATAAAAATATAAACAATGGATCTAATAAAATCTGAAAATAAGACAATAAAGTGTGGCCTACTGAATATCAGATCCCTCCCAAATAAGTCTTTATTAGTCAATGACTTGATAGGTGATCACCACATTGATTTATTCTGTCTTACGGAAACCTGGTTACAGCAAGAGGATTATGTTAGTATTAATGAAGCTACGCCAGCTAACTATTTAAACTTTCACATTCCTAGAACTACAGGCAGAGGAGGAGGTGTTGCAGCTATCTTTAAGTCAGAATTATTAATTAATCCTAAGCACAAAACTAACTATAAATCCTTTGAATTCCTGACATTAAATTTATCTCATCCAAAATGGAATTGAGAGAAACCGCTCCTTTTAGCATTAGTGTATCGCCCACCTGGACCTTACTCCGAGTTTCTGACCGAATTCTCTGATCTCTTGTCTGAGTTAGTGCTGACTACTGATAAGGTCATTGTACTAGGTGATTTTAATATTCATGTTGACCATGAAAATGATAGTTTAAACATTTCCTTTAGCTCTATTCTAAACTCAATTGGGTTTTCACAAAATGTCCATGGAGCCACTCACTCTCATGGTCATACTCTTGATCTGGTTCTAATCTCTGGTATTGAGACTGATAAGCTCAAAGTATTTCCTCAAAACCCTGTCTTGTCCGATCACTTCTTATTAACCTTTGAATTCACTGTATTTGATTACTCACTGACCAAAAATAAATTCTACTATAGTAGATGTTTATCAGACAATAATATTACAAAATTTAAACAATCAATTGAATCAATTTTTCCCCTCTACCATGTGTTAGCATGACTGAGAGTCCCCCTTTAAGCCTTACTCCTGCTCAGATTGATCAACATGCTGATAATATAACAGCTTCAATGCGTACAACCTTGGATAATGTTGCTCCCCTAAAGAAGAAGAAATTAGGTAAGATTATGAAGGCTCCCTGGTTTAATTCCCAGCTTCGAGCTCTAAAACAGGCATCAAGGCGTTTGGAAAACAGATGGCGATCATCAGGATTAGAGGAGTCTCACTTAACCTGGAAAGAAAGTTTAATCGTATACAAAAAAGCCTTACGTACGGCAAGAACAGCTTATTATTCATCATTGATAGAGGAAAACAAAAACAACCCTCGGTTTCTTTTCAGCACTGTAGCTAGGCTTACTAGGAGCCGGAGCGCTGTGGAGCCATGTATTCCTTTCTCACTTAGCTGTGATGATTTCATGTATTTTTTCAGGAATAAAATTGACACTATTAGAGATCAAATCCACAATACTCTTCCTTCTACCTATAATGTTGAGCCTGTTGTGGTCTCCGAAGCATCCTTAGAACCAGGATCTGACTTGTGTCTAAATAGTTTCTGTCCTGTCCAACCCTCTGAATTAACTAAAATAATAGCTTCATCTAAACCCTCCACCTGTATCTTAGACCCTCTCCCAACGAGCCTCTTTAAGGACATTTTCCCTTTAATTAATACATCACTACTAAGTCTTATCAACACTGAAAAAAGGAGCCTGACCACATCATGGATTTATTTAAGCATTTTGGGTGTATTTAACACAAGTGCTTCATGTTTTACACTTAAACTTGACTGTTTAGAGTAGAAACTACATGATATGCAGATTGGGTACATGAACTTATTCAGATCATGTTGGGATAAAGCGAGTCAATAATGTTGTGACGTTAATTATCGCGATACCACACGCGATCTCGTCGACGCACTTTGCATTGTTGTTAAAAGTTGGCAAGCAGCTCCAGCAGTTCATCACGGTACGGATCAGCTCTACGTTAGTCGGTAAGTCTGGATTTTCTTCTTAAATGTTGTAGAACTGTCAGTCAAGCGTAGAATAATGTTTTGGGAGTCCTGTTTGCTGCCATGAGCTTATTTTCTCGTGCCGTTCACAGTTTCGTTTGATATTTGATGTTTTGGCGCGGTGCCATTAACGCTCCTTTTGGCGTACTGCGGCGCTCCTTTGGTCTTCTGTTTGAATTTTAAAGATTGTTACATTGTGAGTTCGCAGCACTGTAGTGTTAAGGCTATTTGACCATCAAGCAGACTTTGCTAATGTTATGTTAGCTACCTCCACTTCCCGGTCGATGTACACTTAATGAATGTTATTGAAATGCAGTTTTGCAGTGTCTAGATTTTTTTTTTTTGTTTTGTTTTTTTGTAGATTGACCGACAAAATCAAGTCTGGAGTCAGCTGACGTGAACGTGGGCTCAAGTTTTTGTGGTGAGAACACGATGCTTTATTTGCCTGTGTAATTGTGGTCATTATTTTGCATTGCATATTTTCATAAATCGCCCAGCGCGTGTAGACCGGCCACCTCATTAATGCATATAATACAGAATCTCTGCTATAGGTTAAACTTTTACTTGCATAAATGATCAGGCAGGTAATTAATGTAATAAGTTTAGTTGGTGTGGTCTACTTTAATGTACTTATTTTGCGTTTCTGAGCATTTTGGATAGTTTGCCCCAGTGATGTATGGGATCAGATAGCTCAAAATATTATAAAAGTGTTCAGTAGGCTCCAGTACATTCCATCACTCCAGCATAATTTGATATATTAACTGTCAGTGTAACCAACATTTATCTAACCTTTTAATATGACTTATTGTTTTTTCTGTGACAGTTTTTACTTAATTGCAACCAAGTATACAAATGCTTTTTGCAAGAATAAGCCAACCTGTGGGATGGACAAACAATATGACAATGTAACTCTAAGCTGGATGCTAGATGGTTTACCATGATGTCAGGTGTTATCTTTCATATCAGTGACGCACAAGAAAAAGTTAGCAATGCTGCACTGTGTATTTATTGTAATCCCGATGTGAGCGACTCAGTTTCCATTTCGTGTGTAACATGGCTTTACCTTGATGTGGACCCAAGGCTGAACAAGCAGTGTGTGTTCCTGCACTCTGGATGCAAAGCTTTAGAGAGAAGTATAAGAAAAGCATGTTTGTATTTTCAATAGGTGCTTGAATAGTTTTTCTAAGATCTCCAGTTCTATCTTTAATTCTTGTTTGTTTCTGCTTTTACAGTGAATGGTGTTAAGTGTTCCAGTGACAGAGTGAATGTGGCAATGCAAGACCTGCCCTTCAGTTTTTCCAAGTAGGTCCCAAATTTTGAAGCACTATCGAGTCAAACTTACACACTATGGGAATAACATTCGGATTCCATGTGTTCATGTAGGTTGCCCATGTAGTTTTAGAACATGGAATGCATTGTTAATTCATTTGAATAGATGCCATGTTATTAAAACTAATCGTCATCAGTCAGGAAAATGCACATTTAGTTGCCATCTTTGTTCTTGTGAGGATCTTGTGTCTGAAAGGGATTACTAGTTTGTGATGCCCCCATGATCTGTGATGTGCAAGAGAGATGGCCAGCTCTTTTTGATCCAATGGAGGTCATTTAAAAATGATGCAATGACTAGTTGCCTCTTAGCTATATTGTTAATATGTAAAAGTAATGCTCATGTGTTTCCAAGTATTCAGTAGTAGAGCTTATGGTGGGCAGGTGTAGTTTTGATGCTCAAAATGTCTTCTAAAATCTGTTAGGTGTGCTGTTTGTTAAAAACAACATTTACATGTCTTTTTCAGATCAATGCAGAGTTTAAACGCATCACAACCATGCCACTCCAATCAAGGTTTCTGTCGCAGCTGGACATTCTGTCTGATGGTCTGCTGAGAGTGTTTGCAAAGCGGTCAGGGAAGCAGGGCAGAAAGCTGAAAGATATAGCTGCCATGATGACATTAAGAACTTTTAAATTGTTTAACCATTACGTGTACATGCATTGCATTAACTCAGCTTGGCTGATCTTCCTTTGTCTGGGAGTTCTTATTCTACTAAATCTATCCCAGTCATTTTTATCATGCACACACTGTGCATGATAAAAATATGACAAATGGACTAATGTACCTTTTTTTAATATAATTTTTTGAATATAATATAATTTGAAATGACATAAAATTCAGTACCTAAGGGTCAGATGCAAATTGGTAGTTTTAATGTTGTTTTGTAGATGTTTGTGTCACATACTGACTTTTTAAAGGTTTTGTCCTTGATGACTTTCTTCCATGCCACTGATAATTTGAGTTCAGATTTTTTTAAATCAAATATCTCTATTCTCTTTGTATGTCTTAAGGAGGACATTGATGCCGGAAGGGAGTCCCTCATCAAAGGACTCTGCATCTATCTAGATGAGAATCCCGATCTCTTGGTGCAGGAGTACATGGTGAGTGTTTTGTGAGTAGATTGTGGCTTTGCTGCATATAAAAGTGAATCCAGTTAACTCTGGAAATACTTGCTTGGACTGTTTAGGTCCATTGTCCTCTTTATGGCAAAGTGGTTCCAGTGCTGAGATTTAAGAAAATAGTACAGTCAGGTGAAAAAATGTTGTTTTTCTTATATTAGGGGTTACACCAGTGTGAAACCGCTTCAAATTTGTGATTATAGTGAAAGTAGGAAAATTCCTGCATCTTCCTACACTGCACTGACCCTCACCTGCAGAACCACCTTGGGGATCCACTGAATGTGGAAGCACCGCTTGACACCACACATCACCACTATAAAGAGCAGCATTTGAAACGCGTACAAACTGTTCCAGGTTTTTTATTTTGTTGGTTTATTGTTCACTTTGAAGCAGTTTTATAAAGCATTTTAAGTAGGGCTCCAGCAGCTATGATGCACGATCACATAATCCTCATGACGGCAACAGACCGCTCTGAAACTCTACAGGTCAAACAGCGTGCCGGGCGTAAAGCTTGGGCTGCTCCGCTTTCACAATGCATTTGTGTTCAGTGGATTCCCAGGGTTAAGACTGGTATACAGCTATGAAACAGGTCCATGTTAATGATAAAAATCATCCAGGAACTCTTTCTTTCTGTCTTTCTCTCTCTCTTTTGTTCTCTTTCTGTTTCTTTCTCCCTTTCTCTCTCTCTCTCTCTTTCAAAAATTGACCATCAATGCATCATAGAAGGGCATTCTTTTGCTGCAGTAATCTGTTTTGCTGATTACATGGGTTTAAATAGACTATAACATTAGATTGACTGCATTCAAAACAAAACATCTTTTTTTTTTTAAAGTTTCAAACTCTTTTGTCTTTAACCAGGACATGACTGAGGCCATTGCACTGAGTGACATTGAGAAAACGACAGTGGGAATCGACATCAAAAGAGATACTTCTGATGTTGGCATCATCATCGAGAGTGTGGTGGTTCTTCAAGGTCTGGACAATGTGGCCGTTGCAACAGCCTTGCTGTTTGGACTTTTTTACTCCTTGAACATGAGGTATCCATCACAGCTTCGCTACACTTTCGAAGTGATTCAAAAAGTTGTGATGGAGCTGGATGTGACTAAACTCTCAAGGAAAGCCCAAAGCTTAAAGACAAAACTACTGCAGTAAGGTGAGCTCGCTGTTGTACATGTGAGAAAGGACATTTAAAGTTCAGACTCTCTCCTGCAATTTGGAGGTTGAATTTCCATGTGAACAATCGACATCCCACAACAAAAAGAAGAGTCATCTGTTCATACTTCTTCTTAAGCAAGTGTTTACTCCTCAACTGCCATATGGATAAAGCCAGTTTTTCCCTGTTCCTCTCCATTACATGTTCTGATTGGCAGCATTCTTCAGTTTCTATTTGTCTTTTACAGATTAAAGGATGGGGAACTGTGTACAGTCCAAGTAGTGTCATCAGGGCCATTTTAAACCAGATGTTTAATTCACATGGACTAAAGACTTTTCAAAACTCCTTCCAAGAATGTCAATCAGACATGGGTATTGAAGGGATTGTTTTTCTTGGTGTACATGCCCTTCATGTGGGTAAGATGGGAAGGTTATATTTGTTCATTTTTAAGCTACTGTATAATTAACGAAACTTACACCTTGTGTAGGTAAAGTCAGGTTCAGCCACTGTTCCAATTCCCACAGTGATATTCCATTAGATTTTAATACAGTTCTTATGCACATGGTAAATTCATGGCCAGACTGAAGGAAGTGCAACAGTTTTGAAATAATTTCTGTTAATTGTATAAGTGGCACTTATTTTTAGTGAATCGGATTTTTTTCTCCACATTTTAAATTCTCGGAGACAAAAATAAAGATTTTTATTTTATATTGTAATTTTGTATTTGGGGGCTGAAGATCTTATAGACATTTTATGTTATTTTAATTCAGTTGCCGTGAATAGTTGTGAATACCTCTAACAATGCGGTTGAACAGTAATTTCACAATAAAGTGATTTGGGATTTCTGGAAATCATTGTGTTTTTCTTAATCTTGTGGCTCTTCAATAAACAGTTTGACATGCAACTCTATTTTTATTAATTGGTGTACATATTGGTAATGCTAATGATTAGGAGAAAGTTATTAGACATTGCAATAAATTCTGACGAGAATGGCAATTGTAACTAATATTTTTTTGCATTTTAAATTAGTTCAATAGTTATTGAATTGTTTAGTTACAATTGTCCATTCATTTAATCTTGAAAATAGAGGCTTTGAACATAGTGTTTGTATTGTTCACTTCCAAAATAGTTTCCTTTAATCTTTTGCAAAAGGAAAGGTAACATTTGTTTGCAGTGATTATATTGATAAAATTTGAAAAAAATTGACATTATTTGTTACTGATTAGTATTACTGTACTGCAGTCATTACAGTTCAATTCTTTCCCTGTCACTGCAATTGAAATTACACATTTTGTTTTGAAAAGTAAATAATAAAATTGTATAATTTCCATTAGAATATAATACTTGCATGCAATATAAAAAAACATGTTGTATTTAATTAACCAAATAGTATTGGCATAAAATGATATAAGAGTGTCAAAGTAAAGTGATAAAATTGTGAAGGATTAAATGGTTCAAAGAGCTTAAATTACTTGATAAACACACATTTTAATCACTTTGTATCAACACAAAATACACAGGTTTATTCAACATGAATAACTTGTGTTAAATGAACTCAATTGTTTAAGTTGCTGCCAAACCAAAACATTTATTGCAACCAATGTCCACTATTGAATTAAGTAAATCCAACATGTTCTTTTTTTTCAGTGAATATGTCTTTAGTGACAGGATATGTACCACAATCATTTAAAACTGCTGTAATCAAGCCTTTACTTAAAAAGCAATCTCTGGATCCAGAGGTGATAGCAAATTATAGACCTATATCTAACCTCCCGTTTATGTCCAAAATTCTGGAGAAAATAGTTTCAGCTCAGCTACATGCCCACCTGAGCAGAAATAATTTATGCGAGGAGTTTCAGTCAGGATTTAGAGCTCATCATAGCACTGAGACAGCATTGGTGAAAGTTACTAATGACCTTCTTATGGCCTCAGACAAAGGACTTGTGTCCGTACTTATCTTGCTTGATCTTAGTGCTGCATTTGATACAGTCGATCATAACATTCTGTTACAGAGACTAGAACAGGTGATTGGAATTACAGGTACAGCGTTAAGCTGGTTTAAATCATATTTATCTGATAGACTTCAGTTTGTTCATGTAAATGACAAGTCCTCCTCCCAAACTACAGTAAGTCATGGAGTTCCTCAAGGTTCTGTACTTGGACCAATACTTTTCACGCTATATATGCTCCCTTTAGGCAAAATTATTAGACAGCATGGAATAAACTTTCATTGTTATGCAGATGATACTCAGATATACTTATCCTTTAAACCAGATGAAACAAATCAGCCCAATAGGCTACAAAATTGTCTCATAGACATAAAGACTTGGATGTCTAGAAATTTTCTCCTCTTAAACTCAGATAAGACTGAAGTAATTCTCGTTGGATCTGAAAAACTCAGAGCTAAATTTTCCGGTTTTGTAATGAACCTGGATGGCATTACTTTAGCTTCCAGTGCTACAGTGAGAAACCTTGGAGTAATATTTGACCCTGACCTGTCCTTTGGCCCACATATTAAGCAGGTTACTAAAACAGCCTTCTTTCATTTACGTAATAAAGCCAAAATTAGGGACATTCTGTCTCAGAGTGATGCAGAAAAACTGGTTCACGCTTTTGTTACTTCGAGACTAGATTACTGTAACTCTCTATTACTGGGCTGTCCTAAATATGCCCTGAAAAGCCTTCAGCTGATCCAGAATTCTGCAGCCAGAGTCCTGACCAGAACCAGCAGGACAGATCATATTTCTCCAGTTTTAGCCTCTCTTCATTGGCTGCCTGTTGAATCTAGAATAGAATTTAAAATCCTTCTCCTTACATATAAAGCCCTCCACAACCAGGCACCACTATATATCAAAGACCTCATTGTTCCTTATATACCAAGCAGAGTACTTCGTTCGCAGACTGCAGGCTTACTTGTGGTTCCTAGAGTCTCAAAGAGCCGAGCAGGAGGCAGAGCCTTTGGTTATCAGGCCCCTCTCTTATGGAATAAGCTCCCAGTTAGTGTTAGGGAAGCAGACACCCTCCCCACCTTTAAGACTAGGCTGAAGACTTATCTTTTTGATAAGTCCTATAGCTAGGGATGGTTAGCATCCCTTAGTTATGCTGCTATAGGTTTAGACTGCTGAGGGACATTTCCTGATACACTGAGCTTCTTTCTCTTTATCTCTTTCTTTTACCCCCCCCCCATAACAGTGTTGCATCATTAACATGTATGTCTCCTGTCTCAGCAGGTCTCCCTGGCCGGGAGTAGCAGTTCCTGTTGTCTGTTGTCTTTCTGTCCTCTTCCCCCCACACAGCAGAGGCAGATGGCTGCCTGTCCTGAGCCGGGTTCTGCCGGAGGTTTCCTTCCTGTTAAAAGGGAGTTTTTTCCTTCCCACTGTTGCCAGTGTGCTTGCTCAGGATGGGAGATTGAGTTGGACTCAACTCAATCTGTTGGTTTCCTTATATAGGCTGTTATGAATTGGCCTTCATTATGTTTTCCCCTCTGTCTGTAAAGCGTCTTGAGATGGCATTGCCTTGATTTGACGCTATATAAATAAAGTTGAATTGAATTGAATTGACATTTGTGGAAATGTTGACCATTTTTTGTCTGTCTAGATTTAAAATCCACAAACAAGCTGTAACACCTGAAAAATTATGGATAAAATTCTTTCAGTGGGGACGGGGTTTCAATGTAGCAGCAGTCAGAATAAGTACTTCATAAAAAATACCATTTTTACCAGGTTCTGTTTCACCTTTCCTCCATACTGTAAGGCCAAGAAACCTGCACATGAGCTGCATGTTACTCACCTGGATGGTTTCTATCAACATGACCCCTGCCCACGTCCTAATGCATTGTGGGCTGTACTCACAAACATCTGCAGATGTGAACTCTGGGTCTAAAACACACACCTCTGCAGACAGGAAGGTGGACGGCAGTACTCTTCATGCAATCTGAACATTCCCATCACTCCCAGCAGCTTCTCATCTACTTCAATCAACTCACAGTCCAACTCACTCTCTGAGAGAATTTCTTATGGAGCTCTGTAAGGCAGTCTGTGTGAAGTTTCAATCTGTGAGAGGAAAGTCTTTTGTACCTCGTTGGAGTGTGTCCGGTTCTGGTGCTTGGCTCGGTCTGAGGCATTGGAGAAAGCTTTGTTGCATCCTTCATGCTCGCAGACATATGGTTTCTCTCCGGTGTGCGAGCGCAGATGGGTTTTCAGATTCTCCAGACGAGAGTAGGCCTTAGAGCATCCCTCAAACTGCAGAGAGGGAGGAGACAATAAGGAAGGCAGCAATAATGCTGTTTGCTGCTTGTTAGTAATAAATAGATGATTTTACAGACAAACAAGACCACACATCCAATCAGTTTTACTTGTACTTTAATTAAAACTAG
Source organism: Telmatherina bonti (assembly GCF_933228915.1). NCBI lineage: Eukaryota > Metazoa > Chordata > Actinopteri > Atheriniformes > Telmatherinidae > Telmatherina > Telmatherina bonti. Next base: position 605,342 of record NC_136633.1, read on the forward strand.
ATGACTAAATAACTCAATGTTTCATTGAATAGAAAAGGTGACATGTACTGGTGATTCAGCAACATAACTGTGGATGTTGCTGCAGGTCCTGTTTGAGTCTTTATCTCTGATAATGCTTGGTAGCTTGAAAAATCTTCACCAAATGTGAAGAGATAAAAGTTTTTCAAACAGAAAAATGAAAAACTAATTTGGTGAATTTTCAGGTGAAACAATTTCCTTCTTTTTTAAAAGGGAATTGTCTGTCTTTGTTCACATCATCAGGGTTTAAAACAGTTTGTGGGTGTTGCTTTTACTCTGATTTCCCATCTTCTAACATATCCTTGTTTGTATTTTACAGTTGGAGCACTTCAAGGCTATTTTGTGGCAAAACATTTGAACTAATTCAGTACAAACCCTGTTACTGTTTTAACACATGGTTAAAACAGTGTAGCATTGTGTAGCATCCCTCTTCACTTGACAGCTGTCTGTACATGTATAGGAAGTCCATAGACCAGAGGCCTACCATAAAGCTGGATTTTCTCTTATGGAGGCAACTTCAATGTTAACCCAAGGTTTTCCATACTACAACCCTGTTTCACTTTTTACTGAATTAAATCCCCCTGATAACTTATGCTGAAAGGCTGTGGAACAGGTTGTGTTCTGACTCTTGTCAGATCAATAAGTATATCTATAAAAGCACTGCCTCCTGACCAATCATTTCTCTTGGAAAATGCCTCACTCATTCTAACATTAGTGACATTAGTAAATTATATCTTGACATGAGTTTCGCACAGAAAAGGATAAATACAATCATTTTCATGAAGAAACAAAGTCTTTTCAATGAGCGCTTTGAAGTATGTTTTTCTTCTCAAGTAACAACCATTGAACAGAAACCCTAGCCGTACTGCTGGCTCTTTAGCTGGCTCACTCAGCTTGACCTCAAGTGAAGCCCTTCACCAATATTGGTGTTCTCTGATCTCAATCCTCTAGTTTTCTTATCCCAGATGTATAACTGTAATCAGCATCTCATGCGGTGGGCTTTGTTACTACATCATGACAATCTTGATGCCCTGTCCAGGTCGTGAGCATTATTTCTTTTTCTTTGTTGATGTATAGATTTGTATTTTGACAGAATATGTTTTCTAACTTCAGAACTCGTTGGTGGACACCTGCAGTGAGGTATGCAATCAGGCTGAAGAGGGAGTCCGAATGGGCATTTTTGGACTGTAGAATCACCTGATAGGTATTGGAAGGCAAAGCAGGATGTGGCTTCGGATGTTGCCAAGGCAAAACCTCAGACCCCGGGGAAGACCCAGGACACGCTGGAGGGATTATATCTCTCGGCTGGCCTGGGAACGCCTCGGGATCCCCCCCGCAGAGTTGGCAAATGTGGCTGGGGAGAGGGAAGTCTGGGCTTCCCTGCTTAGGCTGCTGCCCCCGCGACCCGACCCCGGATAAGCGGCAGAAGATGGATGGATGGAAATCCGTGTTTAATAAATAATGTTGATGATGTAGATTACTATGATTCTCAAAACAGCTTCTGTTCTTCTGTTCCTGCTGGTCTCTCATCTATAAGATTTATCTTTTATTAATATTTCATATATAATCAACAGGTGAAATATGATGCTCAGTTTAAACATGGAGCTTAATCAGGCTTTTCTGCTCATTTCTTTCAGCTGCTGATGTAGAAAACATTCTGCATTTTTTCTCATCATCACTGTTATTTCCTGAACTCAGGAAGCTCTGTTTACTTCAATCACAATACTGCAGAAAAACTGTCCTAGAACCTGTTCCAGAAAGCGGGTTACTCTCATTCACCAGCTATGGATATGTCACATTATGGCGCACCGTATATATAAGGTGACATTACAGAAGGATTTACACTTTCCACTACGCTATTATTTGATAAATTCACTTTGATACAGAGTATGAACGAGAACAGTGAACATGACTTTTCTTTATGACACGGTAGCACTAAACATCAGAAGAATTGTTGTTTGGGTTGGTGTTGTGGTTTTTGTAGTTTTATAGTTGTAGTTTCTGTTGTTTTTGTGGTTGTTGCAGTTTATACTGTTATGGTTGTTGTTCTAGTTGTTATTGTTGCAGTTTATGCTGTTATGGTTGTTGTTCTAGTTGTTATTGTTGCGGTTTATGCTGTTATGATTGTTGTTCTAGTTGTTATTGTTGCGGTTTATACTGTTATGGTTGTTGTTCTAGTTGTTATTGTTGTGGTGTATGCTGTTATGATTGTTGTTCTAGTTGTTATTGTTGCGGTTTATGCTGTTATGATTGTTGTTCTAGTTGTTATTGTTGCGGTTTATACTGTTATGGTTGTTGTTCTAGTTGTTATTGTTGCGGTTTATACTGTTATGGTTGTTCTAGTTGTTATTGTTGCGGTTTATGCTGTTATGATTGTTGTTCTAGTTGTTATTGTTGCGGTTTATGCTGTTATGATTGTTGTTCTAGTTGTTATTGTTGCGGTTTATGCTGTTATGATTGTTGTTCTAGTTGTTATTGTTGCGGTTTATGCTGTTATGGTTGTTGTTCTAGTTGTTATTGTTGCGGTTTATGCTGTTATGGTTGTTGTTCTAGTTGTTATTGTTGCGGTTTATGCTGTTATGGTTGTTGTTCTAGTTGTTATTGTTGCGGTTTATGCTGTTATGATTGTTGTTCTAGTTGTTATTGTTGCGGTTTATGCTGTTATGATTGTTGTTCTAGTTGTTATTGTTGCGGTTTATGCTGTTATGGTTGTTGTTCTAGTTGTTATTGTTGCGGTTTATGCTGTTATGGTTGTTGTTCTAGTTGTTATTGTTGCGGTTTATGCTGTTATGATTGTTGTTCTAGTTGTTATTGTTGCGGTTTATGCTGTTATGATTGTTGTAGTTGTTATTGTTGCGGTTTATGCTGTTATGATTGTTGTTCTAGTTGTTATTGTTGCGGTTTATGCTGTTATGGTTGTTGTTCTAGTTGTTATTGTTGCGGTTTATGCTGTTATGATTGTTGTTCTAGTTGTTATTGTTGCGGTTTATGCTGTTATGATTGTTGTAGTTGTTATTGTTGCGGTTTATGCTGTTATGATTGTTGTTCTAGTTGTTATTGTTGCGGTTTATGCTGTTATGGTTGTTGTTCTAGTTGTTATTGTTGCGGTTTATGCTGTTATGGTTGTTGTTCTAGTTGTTATTGTTGCGGTTTATGCTGTTATGATTGTTGTTCTAGTTGTTATTGTTGCGGTTTATGCTGTTATGATTGTTGTAGTTGTTATTGTTGCGGTTTATGCTGTTATGGTTGTTGTTCTAGTTGTTATTGTTGCGGTTTATGCTGTTATGATTGTTGTTCTAGTTGTTATTGTTGCGGTTTATGCTGTTATGATTGTTGTTCTAGTTGTTATTGTTGCGGTTTATGCTGTTATGATTGTTCTAGATGTTATTGTTGCGGTTTATGCTGTTATGATTGTTGTAGTTGTTATTGTTGCGGTGTATGCTGTTATGATTGTTGTTCTAGTTGTTATTGTTGCGGTTTATGCTGTTATGATTGTTGTTCTAGTTGTTATTGTTGCGGTTTATGCTGTTATGATTGTTGTTCTAGTTGTTATTGTTGCGGTTTATGCTGTTATGATTGTTCTAGTTGTTATTGTTGCGGTTTATGCTGTTATGATTGTTGTAGTTGTTATTGTTGCGGTTTATGCTGTTATGATTGTTGTAGTTGTTATTGTTGCGGTTTATACTGCTATGATTGTTGTAGTTGTTATTGTTGCGGTTTACGCTGTTATGATTGTTGTAGTTGTTATTGTTGCGGTTTATGCTGTTATGATTGTTCTAGTTGTTATTGTTGCGGTTTATGCTGTTATGATTGTTGTTCTAGTTGTTATTGTTGCGGTTTATGCTGTTATGATTGTTGTAGTTGTTATTGTTGCGGTTTATACTGTTATGATTGTTGTAGTTGTTATTGTTGCGGTTTATGCTGTTATGATTGTTGTAGTTGTTATTGTTGCGGTTTATGCTGTTATGATTGTTGTTCTAGTTGTTATTGTTGCGGTTTATGCTGTTATGATTGTTGTAGTTGTTATTGTTGCGGTTTATGCTATTATGATTGTTGTAGTTGTTATTGTTGCGGTTTATGCTGTTATGATTGTTGTAGTTGTTATTGTTGCGGTTTATGCTGTTATGGTTGTTGTTCTAGTTGTTATTGTTGCGGTTTATGCTGTTATGATTGTTGTTCTAGTTGTTATTGTTGCGGTTTATGCTGTTATGATTGTTGTAGTTGTTATTGTTGCGGTTTATGCTGTTATGATTGTTGTTCTAGTTGTTATTGTTGCGGTTTATGCTGTTATGGTTGTTGTTCTAGTTGTTATTGTTGCGGTTTATGCTGTTATGATTGTTGTTCTAGTTGTTATTGTTGCGGTTTATGCTGTTATGATTGTTGTAGTTGTTATTGTTGCGGTTTATGCTGTTATGATTGTTGTTCTAGTTGTTATTGTTGCGGTTTATGCTGTTATGATTGTTGTAGTTGTTATTGTTGTGGTTTATGCTGTTATGATTGTTGTTCTAGTTGTTATTGTTGCGGTTTATGCTGTTATGGTTGTTGTTCTAGTTGTTATTGTTGCGGTTTATGCTGTTATGATTGTTGTTCTAGTTGTTATTGTTGCGGTTTATGCTGTTATGATTGTTGTAGTTGTTATTGTTGCGGTTTATGCTGTTATGGTTGTTGTTCTAGTTGTTATTGTTGCGGTTTATGCTGTTATGATTGTTGTTCTAGTTGTTATTGTTGCGGTTTATGCTGTTATGGTTGTTCTAGTTGTTATTGTTGCGGTTTATGCTGTTATGATTGTTCTAGTTGTTATTGTTGCGGTTTATACTGTTATGATTGTTGTAGTTGTTATTGTTGCGGTTTATGCTGTTATGATTGTTGTTCTAGTTGTTATTGTTGCGGTTTATGCTGTTATGATTGTTCTAGATGTTATTGTTGCGGTTTATGCTGTTATGATTGTTGTAGTTGTTATTGTTGCGGTGTATGCTGTTATGATTGTTGTTCTAGTTGTTATTGTTGCGGTTTATGCTGTTATGATTGTTGTTCTAGTTGTTATTGTTGCGGTTTATGCTGTTATGATTGTTCTAGTTGTTATTGTTGCGGTTTAGGCTGTTATGATTGTTGTTCTAGTTGTTATTGTTGCGGTTTATGCTGTTATGATTGTTGTAGTTGTTATTGTTGCGGTTTATGCTGTTATGATTGTTGTAGTTGTTATTGTTGCGGTTTATACTGCTATGATTGTTGTAGTTGTTATTGTTGCGGTTTACGCTGTTATGATTGTTGTAGTTGTTATTGTTGCGGTTTATGCTGTTATGATTGTTCTAGTTGTTATTGTTGCGGTTTATGCTGTTATGATTGTTGTTCTAGTTGTTATTGTTGCGGTTTATGCTGTTATGATTGTTGTAGTTGTTATTGTTGCGGTTTATACTGTTATGATTGTTGTAGTTGTTATTGTTGCGGTTTATGCTGTTATGATTGTTGTAGTTGTTATTGTTGCGGTTTATGCTGTTATGATTGTTGTTCTAGTTGTTATTGTTGCGGTTTATGCTGTTATGATTGTTGTAGTTGTTATTGTTGCGGTTTATGCTATTATGATTGTTGTAGTTGTTATTGTTGCGGTTTATGCTGTTATGATTGTTGTAGTTGTTATTGTTGCGGTTTATGCTGTTATGATTGTTGTTCTAGTTGTTATTGTTGCGGTTTATGCTATTATGATTGTTGTAGTTGTTATTGTTGCGGTTTATGCTGTTATGATTGTTGTAGTTGTTATTGTTGCGGTTTACGCTGTTATGATTGTTGTAGTTGTTATTGTTGCGGTTTATGCTGTTATGATTGTTGTTCTAGTTGTTATTGTTGCGGTTTATGCTATTATGATTGTTGTTCTAGTTGTTATTGTTGCGGTTTATGCTGTTATGATTGTTGTTCTAGTTGTTATTGTTGCGGTTTATGCTGTTATGGTTGTTGTTCTAGTTGTTATTGTTGCGGTTTATGCTGTTATGATTGTTGTAGTTGTTATTGTTGCGGTTTATGCTGTTATGATTGTTGTTCTAGTTGTTATTGTTGTGGTTTATGCTGTTATGATTGTTGTAGTTGTTATTGTTGCGGTTTATACTGTTATGGTTGCTGTTCTAGTTGTTATTGTTGCGGTTTATGCTGTTATGGTTGGTGTTGTAGTTGTTATTGTTGTGGTTTATGCTATTATGATTGTTGTTCTAGTTGTTATTGTTGCGGTTTATGCTATTATGATTGTTGTAGTTGTTATTGTTGCGGTTTATGCTGTTATGATTGTTGTTCTAGTTGTTATTGTTGCGGTTTATGCTGTTATGGTTGTTGTTCTAGTTGTTATTGTTGCGGTTTATGCTGTTATGATTGTTGTTCTAGTTGTTATTGTTGCGGTTTATGCTGTTATGATTGTTGTTCTAGTTGTTATTGTTGCGGTTTATGCTGTTATGGTTGCTGTTCTAGTTGTTATTGTTGCAGTTTATGCTGTTATGGTTGGTGTTGTAGTTGTTATTGTTGTGGTTTATGCTGTTATGATTGTTGTTGTAGTTGTTATTGTTGCGGTTTATGCTGTTATGGTAGGTGTTGTAGTTGTTATTGTTGTGGTTTATGCTGTTATGATTGTTGTTCTAGTTGTTATTGTTGCGGTTTATGCTGTTATGATTGTTGTTCTAGTTGTTATTGTTGCGGTTTATGCTGTTATGATTGTTGTTCTAGTTGTTATTGTTGCGGTTTATGCTGTTATGGTTGTTGTTCTAGTTGTTATTGTTGCGGTTTATGCTGTTATGATTGTTGTAGTTGTTATTGTTGCGGTTTATGCTGTTATGATTGTTGTTCTAGTTGTTATTGTTGCGGTTTATGCTGTTATGATTGTTGTAGTTGTTATTGTTGCGGTTTATGCTATTATGATTGTTGTAGTTGTTATTGTTGCGGTTTATGCTGTTATGATTGTTGTAGTTGTTATTGTTGCGGTTTATGCTGTTATGATTGTTGTTCTAGTTGTTATTGTTGCGGTTTATGCTATTATGATTGTTGTAGTTGTTATTGTTGCGGTTTATGCTGTTATGATTGTTGTAGTTGTTATTGTTGCGGTTTACGCTGTTATGATTGTTGTAGTTGTTATTGTTGCGGTTTATGCTGTTATGATTGTTGTTCTAGTTGTTATTGTTGCGGTTTATGCTATTATGATTGTTGTTCTAGTTGTTATTGTTGCGGTTTATGCTGTTATGATTTTTGTTCTAGTTGTTATTGTTGCGGTTTATGCTGTTATGGTTGTTGTTCTAGTTGTTATTGTTGCGGTTTATGCTGTTATGATTGTTGTAGTTGTTATTGCTGCGGTTTATGCTGTTATGATTGTTGTTCTAGTTGTTATTGTTGTGGTTTATGCTGTTATGATTGTTGTAGTTGTTATTGTTGCGGTTTATACTGTTATGGTTGCTGTTCTAGTTGTTATTGTTGCGGTTTATGCTGTTATGGTTGGTGTTGTAGTTGTTATTGTTGTGGTTTATGCTATTATGATTGTTGTTCTAGTTGTTATTGTTGCGGTTTATGCTGTTATGATTGTTGTTCTAGTTGTTATTGTTGCGGTTTATGCTGTTATGATTGTTGTTCTAGTTGTTATTGTTGTGGTTTATGCTGTTATGATTGTTGTTCTAGTTGTTATTGTTGCGGTTTATGCTGTTATGGTTGTTGTTCTAGTTGTTATTGTTGCGGTTTATGCTGTTATGATTGTTGTAGTTGTTATTGTTGCGGTTTATGCTGTTATGATTGTTGTTCTAGTTGTTATTGTTGTGGTTTATGCTGTTATGATTGTTGTTCTAGTTGTTATTGTTGCGGTTTATGCTGTTATGATTGTTGTAGTTGTTATTGTTGCGGTTTATGCTGTTATGATTGTTGTTCTAGTTGTTATTGTTGTGGTTTATGCTGTTATGATTGTTGTTCTAGTTGTTATTGTTGCGGTTTATGCTGTTATGATTGTTGTAGTTGTTATTGTTGCGGTTTATGCTGTTATGATTGTTGTTCTAGTTGTTATTGTTGTGGTTTATGCTGTTATGATTGTTGTTCTAGTTGTTATTGTTGCAGTTTATGCTGTTATGGTTGTTGTTCTAGTTGTTATTGTTGCGGTTTATGCTGTTATGGTTGTTGTTGTAGTTGTTATTGTTGCGGTTTATGCTGTTATGATTGTTGTAGTTGTTATTGTTGCGGTTTATGCTGTTATGATTGTTGTAGTTGTTATTGTTGCGGTTTATGCTATTATGATTTTTGTTCTAGTTGTTATTGTTGTGGTTTATGCTGTTATGATTGTTGTTCTAGTTGTTATTGTTGCGGTTTATGCTGTTATGATTGTTGTAGTTGTTATTGTTGCGGTTTATGCTGTTATGATTGTTGTTCTAGTTGTTATTGTTGTGGTTTATGCTGTTATGATTGTTGTTCTAGTTGTTATTGTTGCGGTTTATGCTGTTATGATTGTTGTAGTTGTTATTGTTGCGGTTTATGCTGTTATGATTGTTGTTCTAGTTGTTATTGTTGTGGTTTATGCTATTATGATTGTTGTTCTAGTTGTTATTGTTGCGGTTTATGCTGTTATGATTGTTGTTCTAGTTGTTATTGTTGCGGTTTATGCTGTTATGATTGTTGTTCTAGTTGTTATTGTTGTGGTTTATGCTGTTATGATTGTTGTTCTAGTTGTTATTGTTGCGGTTTATGCTGTTATGGTTGTTGTTCTAGTTGTTATTGTTGCGGTTTATGCTGTTATGATTGTTGTAGTTGTTATTGTTGCGGTTTATGCTGTTATGATTGTTGTTCTAGTTGTTATTGTTGTGGTTTATGCTGTTATGATTGTTGTTCTAGTTGTTATTGTTGCGGTTTATGCTGTTATGATTGTTGTAGTTGTTATTGTTGCGGTTTATGCTGTTATGATTGTTGTTCTAGTTGTTATTGTTGTGGTTTATGCTGTTATGATTGTTGTTCTAGTTGTTATTGTTGCGGTTTATGCTGTTATGATTGTTGTAGTTGTTATTGTTGCGGTTTATGCTGTTATGATTGTTGTTCTAGTTGTTATTGTTGTGGTTTATGCTGTTATGATTGTTGTTCTAGTTGTTATTGTTGCAGTTTATGCTGTTATGGTTGTTGTTCTAGTTGTTATTGTTGCGGTTTATGCTGTTATGGTTGTTGTTGTAGTTGTTATTGTTGCGGTTTATGCTGTTATGATTGTTGTAGTTGTTATTGTTGCGGTTTATGCTGTTATGATTGTTGTAGTTGTTATTGTTGCGGTTTATGCTATTATGATTTTTGTTCTAGTTGTTATTGTTGTGGTTTATGCTGTTATGATTGTTGTTCTAGTTGTTATTGTTGCGGTTTATGCTGTTATGATTGTTGTAGTTGTTATTGTTGCGGTTTATGCTGTTATGATTGTTGTTCTAGTTGTTATTGTTGTGGTTTATGCTGTTATGATTGTTGTTCTAGTTGTTATTGTTGCGGTTTATGCTGTTATGATTGTTGTAGTTGTTATTGTTGCGGTTTATGCTGTTATGATTGTTGTTCTAGTTGTTATTGTTGTGGTTTATGCTGTTATGATTGTTGTTCTAGTTGTTATTGTTGCAGTTTATGCTGTTATGGTTGTTGTTCTAGTTGTTATTGTTGCGGTTTATGCTGTTATGGTTGTTGTTGTAGTTGTTATTGTTGCGGTTTATGCTGTTATGATTGTTGTAGTTGTTATTGTTGCGGTTTATGCTGTTATGATTGTTGTAGTTGTTATTGTTGCGGTTTATGCTGTTATGATTGTTGTTCTAGTTGTTATCATTGTGGTTTATGCTGTTATGGTTGTTGTTCTAGTTGTTATTGTTGCGGTTTATGCTGTTATGATTGTTGTAGTTGTTATTGTTGCGGTTTATGCTGTTATGATTGTTGTTCTAGTTGTTATTGTTGCGGTTTATGCTGTTATGATTGTTGTTGTAGTTGTTATTGTTGCGGTTTATGCTGTTATGGTTGCTGTTCTAGTTGTTATTGTTGCGGTTTATGCTGTTATGGTTGCTGTTCTAGTTGTTATTGTTGCGGTTTATGCTGTTATGATTGTTGTTCTAGTTGTTATTGTTGCGGTTTATGCTGTTATGATTGTTGTTCTAGTTGTTATTGTTGCGGTTTATGCTGTTATGATTGTTGTAGTTGTTATTGTTGCGGTTTATGCTGTTATGATTGTTGTTCTAGTTGTTATTGTTGTGGTTTATGCTGTTATGATTGTTGTTCTAGTTGTTATTGTTGCGGTTTATGCTGTTATGGTTGTTGTTCTAGTTGTTATTGTTGCGGTTTATGCTGTTATGGTTGTTGTTGTAGTTGTTATTGTTGCGGTTTATGCTGTTATGATTGTTGTTCTAGTTGTTATTGTTGCGGTTTATGCTGTTATGATTGTTGTTCTAGTTGTTATTGTTGCGGTTTATGCTGTTATGGTTGTTGTTCTAGTTGTTATTGTTGCGGTTTATGCTGTTATGGTTGTTGTTGTAGTTGTTATTGTTGCGGTTTATGCTGTTATGATTGTTGTAGTTGTTATTGTTGTGGTTTATGCTGTTATGATTGTTGTTCTAGTTGTTATTGTTGTGGTTTATGCTGTTATGATTGTTGTTCTAGTTGTTATTGTTGGGGTTTATGCTGTTATGGTTGTTGTTCTAGTTGTTATTGTTGCGGTTTATGCTGTTATGGTTGTTGTTCTAGTTTTTATTGTTGCGGTTTATGCTGTTATGGTTGTTGTTCTAGTTGTTATTGTTGCGGTTTATGCTGTTATGATTGTTGTTGTTGTTGCGGTTGTCATCATGGTGTTTAGTTGCTGTTGTATTTCCAGTTGTTTATGTTGTTACGGTTGTTGTTGTTGTTATTGTTGCGGTTTATGCTGTTATGATTGTTTGTTGGAGTTGTCACAGTTGCTTTTGTCGTAGTTGTTGTTACGGTTGGCATTGTTGCATTGTTGTTGCTGTGAGCTGCTGTGACTTATGTTTTAGTATAATCCGAAGTGAGCAGAGGAGGGAAGTCCCTGGGGAGTGAAGGCGTTGCATATCTATGCTTATCTGTGATAAAAGCACACACTTCCAGTGTTTAGAGAGGGTGAGATGTTACCATACAGGAACCTTTGGGGGTCAGGAGGCCACTCACCGTGCACTTGTGTGGTTTCTCTCCTG